>NC_083319.1:22105861-22409956 GCF_963455315.2 Globicephala melas
AAGATTTTAAGCACATGATCCAAGATTACTGCACCAGAAAGATTAGGTTACAATAAGAAAAATAAAGTAGATAAGGAGCAAAGCTGTAGGTAAAGATAGCAGAGAGTAGAGAGAGTTCAATAATCTAGGGCAGAGATAACGTGTACTGAACTAATAATGTAGGTAGGAAAAGGGAGGAATGATGAATCAAGAGAATCATCACTAAATATTAAAACTCAATTACAATTTCCTTTTTGCTTTTTAAAGCTATCATAATATAGTCCAATTCTGTATCTACCCCAGGCTCAGGTTCAAGGGGCTCAATTGCCTTATTCGTGCACCCAAAAGTGGTTCTGATAGCAATGACCCTGACTGACCAACATCTGTCCAAAGTCCAAGTACATCCTCAGGAATAAACCCAGAAAATAAGTTCTCAATTTACATTCTACTAAGGCTCAGAACATCAATGTATTAATGAATTTAAGGCCAAAAAAAAATCATATTATCTAAAAATAACATTTGAAATGCTAAAATTCACATTAAAAACACAATTACTTTCTAACAGGAAGTTTATCACAGTTATCCTGATAGTGAGTATTTAAACTCCATTCAAAAGCTGTGCAGCAGGTATAAAAGTTGTTATACTAGAAAAATTAGGAAAGGCAGAATTAACTTGAGAAAAAGTCTTCAGGAAAAGGACCTCTGCTTTAGTAGAAGGCAGTTAATATTTATGGATACAAGAAGTATTTCCACCATACCCTGGCACCTCCAGTCAATTAATAGAAAAGATAAAGCCTAACACTAAACATTAGGATACCATGTGTAGAGGGGAGAAAATGATAAATCCAAGGAGGGAGAGGGATGGGGGAGTGAGAGGAGAAAAAAGCAAGGTGTCTTGCTTAGATACTCTTACCTAGCAGTATGGCTCCTAAGGGCTAAACAGGGAAGAAAACAGCAGCCCCCAAGCTATCAAACCACACTAGCTCTCAAAAAAGGAAAAAAATCCATAAAGATCACTTAACCAACTCCGCCTACAGAGGATATAATCATTAGTGTTTTTGTTGTTGTTATGTTTTGTTTTGTTTTGTTTTAGGAAAAATAATCTTCAAAATAAGAGCCCTGAATTTCAAATGCTCTAATCTGAATGTTATCTTTAACATTATAGGGAAATTCCCTGGTGGTCCAGTGGTTAGGAGTCGTCGCTTTCACTACCACGGGCCTGGGGTTCAATCCCTGGTCAGGGAACTGAGATCCCACAAGCCATGGCGGCGCGAGGGGGAGACATTATAGGCAAAATCCCACAAATGTCTGCCATCTAAAATATGTTATGAAATGATTGGGCATCAGTCGATACTAAATCTGGAAAGGAGCAAAGCAGTAGGTAGAGATACCAGTGAGCAGAAAATATTGAAAATAATGGTTCTCTAGTTTATAAATCATCTCAATTTTTTAAATTGTAGGCATATAGGAATTGTAAGATATTTATGAAATTGGAGCAAAAAGTTTCATTGAACAATTGTTCACTGTATTAATCACATTCAGCTCCATTTTTAAAATACAGTCCAATACTTAGCTCTTTATCTCATTTTAAGAAGTTACAATACAATAGAACATTGAATCTAAATTATCTAGATACCATTACACACTGTATTTAATTTTGAAAAAATAACCACTGGTTTTAAAAAAGAATGTTTTATCGTTTTTCTCAGCAATTTCACTACAATGTTTGTATTACTTAAACATTTTTAAACATTAGTAGCTCACAGATTATGCTCCTTAATCTGATGACCAGATATGGAGCCATATAAGGTTTTGAAAATAGGCTCCATTTCCACCAGTTGCAGGCACAAGGTTTTAGGAGAGGACCAATATATGATTATTTTATTTATACTTTACCTCACTTAAAAAGGATTTGAGAGGACACAGAACACCTGTTCAGAAAATATATTCTTCAATAAAATACAGAATGCTTAGCACAATATTTTAACCAAAATATCATTGCCAATGTTCTTTAACCTTGCTTGTCAAACTGTGGAGATTATCAAATTTGCAATTTTACTAAATACAGAAGAGAGGAGAGGACAAAACCTTAGGGCTCTGCTTGAAAACAACTCATTAAATTGGGAAGTATCTTTACTTCAGTAAGAAAGGAATCAAATCAAACACGTAAATAATTTTGATGGTGGGATGAGATGAAAGGAACTTAATTTTTAAAAAGGCAAGATTTAATTTATACATAAATTAAGCTGTTGATTATTTACTTTATGTTCAGTTATCCATTTCAGAAAGACAGAAGATTCCTACTCATCTGTTATAAACTAATTGCATTTTCTCTATTCTATTTTCACATAACTTTTCTGAATCCTGTTACTGTCAATATAAACGGTAACTCTATGGGGCATTGGAAAAGAAATACAAAGACTACAGTATCTTAACTAAGCTAAAGTTTGTACTAGTCTCAAAAACTAGAAGTATTTTAAGTAAAAAAGTATTTAAGAAAATTCTGCAGTTTATCATGAAGCACAAAATAACTTAAAACTATTCTGGAGTTGTCACAGTCTAAGAGTATAAACTTCCCCAGATGGTTATTTGAAGTATTAAGCTACATCACCAGTGTGAAAGAAGTGTGGCTTTATCATTATGTATACATCATAGAGGGAAGGGGATCCATCATGGTCCTATGTTGAAAGAAGTCAACTTTCTTCAAATCAAGCTGTGAATTTAACAATTCCAATTTAAATACAAGATTACTTAGAGTCTGAAAAAAAAAAAAGGTTCTAAAGTTCAGTTTAAAATAAAAATGTATAAAAAGTTAAAAATTTGCATAAGAATAAGGAGGGGCTGGCCTCGCCAGTAATACGGTAATAAAGGTAATAATACTTCATTCATTAAAACAGTGGATACTGGTACACTTTGTAAGGGTAAAGTGTAAAAAAAGAATCTAAGAAAACTCAAAATACTAAACGAAAAACATACTTACTATATAATAGTTGGGGGAAATGGAGAAGATAAAAAATTTTACCAGTCAGGAAAAAAAAAAAAAAGACTTGACTACCTAAAACACACAGGTACACACTTTTTCTCCATGTTAAATACATGTACAAAGTTGAAAGACAAAACAAAACAGAAACAAGACAAAACAAAAAAAAAACAAGGTGGGCAAAAACTGCAACATATCACAGAAGAACAATCTTCCTATTAAAAAGATTAACACAGCAATACATTGCAGCACAAGCAAAAGACTGAGTATGAAATTTACAACTAAATGTAACTAGTATTAAATATATGAAAAACATTCAATGGAACTAGTAATTAAAGAAATGAAAATAAAAAACAGAAAACAGTAAAAAGCCTGATACTTAGTAAGGGGAAATGGGGACCATCATACAATGTTACAAGGACTATGAATAGATACAACCTTCCTATAGGGCAATATGTAACAAAGTTTAAAATGTGCACCACTTCTGGCCCAATAATTCCTCTTTCAGAATGTAAACTAAGGAGATCATCTCTCAAAGATGTAAGCATATGAATTCATCACCATGTTGTTTGTAATCTTGACAAATTGAAAATAAACTAAATGCCCATCAATAATAACAATGAATACATATTAGTACCTCATAAACAAAAATGTCATACATCTATTAAAAATGATGGAGAGATCATAAATTTATTTTATTTTTTTAATTATTTATTTATTTTTTGGCTGCGTTGGTCTTTGTTGCAGTGCACGGGCTTCTCACTGAGGTGGCTTGTTGCGGAGAACAGGCTATAGGTGCGTGAGCTTCAGTAGTTGTGGCACGCAGGCTCAGTAGTTGTGGCTCACGGGGTCTAAAGCGCAAGCTCAGTAGTTGTGGCACATGGGCTTAGTTGCTCTACGGCATGTGGGATCTTACCCAACCAGGGCTCGAATCCATGTCCCCTGCATTGGCAGGCTGACTCTTAGCTACTGCGCCACCAGGGAAGTCCCTCATATGTTTATTGACATGAGAAAATTACTCAAGATATTTTACATGGATGCTCCATGTGAGCAGGGCCCTGGATGTATTGTTCTTCAATCTTATTTCCAGCACCTAGAACAGTGCCTTGTATATACAAAAGAGCTTCCCAGAAAGTATTTATTAAATAGATGAATTTTGAGGCTGGTGAAAGAACAACCATAATATGGTTCCTTTCTCTCTCCCTCCTTACCTCCCTCCCTTCCTTTCCCTCCCCCCCACAGAAATATAATTGGAACGATAGTCACAAAAGGTTGACAGGTAATGGAGTTTTGGTGTGTGTGTTGAACTTTCTTCTTTCTTCCTCTCCATACTGTCTAAATGCTCTATATAGTAAGCATGTCTTATTTTTAAATTGGAAAAAGTGACAGAATTGTTTTTTAAGAACTCATATATTTAAAATGAACTCCAGAATGTTCAGTGCCTACAGCTCACAAACTCCAAAACCTAAGACCAACAGTGTCCAAGAAGCATTTTTCTTTAATCTTCAAAGAAATATCAGTATGCCTTGTACAATGTAGCATCTTTCTCCAGTACCAGGAAATGCCACACTATACTAATAAAATGCAGCATTTCCAAAAGGAAAAAGCACACTTTTTCTGTAGTGAAAAGGAAAAAAAACTATAAGTAATTAATTTCTTAAAGTTCTCCCCTCTCTTCTACTAACATATACCCTATTCTAATGGGTGGTAAAGATCACTATGCACCATCATCTTTTGGGGGGGCTAAAAATCCAGTGAATCCAAGAGTAATGCGCTCTATGCCAATTCTTTCATATCCTCATGAAGGCTTCCTTCATTTTAAAGACAGTTGAACAATTGAAATATCAAAAGTAGCTACACACTCTATGTCATATTCATCCATTACCCGGGTTTATTTTATTCATAGTCTTTATCACTATCTGAAATAACCTTATTCGGAATTTTATTATCTGTCTCTCCCTTCTGGAATGTAAGATCTTTGAGGACAGGAATTCTGTCGTGCTCGTCACTGTGTCCCCAGTGAAAGGCATCTAATGAAAAGGGGGGGGGGCACATCTAAACAAGGTAATAAATAAGGAATTGGGAAAAAAAAAAAAAAAGGAAAGAAAACCACACTGAAATGTACAAGCTGACATGACTCAAGGCTACAACGCCAGCTCTGACATTTGGTGGACATTTTTCAAGGTGGACAGGTGCTTCACACCTATCTAAGGACACAGAGCTCTTCCAGGAAGAAGAAAATCCACAGGGAGGTCTCCAGGTGGCTGTGTGCAGCTCACCGAAGGGTGAAAACGATCATCACCATAATAGAAACGTGGCCCAGGTCGAGGGAAAAAAACCAAAACAAAACACAATACACCATACATCTTGGCCCAGATGAAAAATCACACGAATCCCCAACACAATCAAACCAAGCAAGCAACCTTCCGCCTGACACGTAAAAAGAGCATAGTCTCCTTTCCCCTGGCAGTGCAGTTGCCTGAAGCCCAGCCATTCCCTCACTCGCCACTTTTCTCTTCCAATGAACCCCCCGCCCCAGCTGATGCACAGGGAGAGGGAATGGGAGGAAGAGTCTGAGAATTAGCTTTCTCCACCCCCATCCGATCCCAATCCCCTCCAAAGAGAAATTCCTCCCACCCTCGCCTGTCCCCAGGCCTCGACCCCCGCCACGGGATCCTCCAGCTGCCCCTCACTCACGTGTAGATGATGGCCATGAAATGCATCAGCCACAGCACCAAGAAGAGGACGAACCCGAAGACGGCCATTCCCTCCAGCGCCAGGTCCAGCAGCGCCATCCCCCGGCCTGGCCCGCTCCGGCCGCCGCAGCGGACAGCGCTCCCGAAGAGGACAGGGTGGGCGCCCGGCGCGGGGTCGCAGAAGTGGAGAGAAAGGTGGCGAGAGGAAGGGGCGGAGGGGGGTGGGGGCGGAAGGGGCGGGCAGGGCCTGCGCGCCCCCGCCCGCGCGCACTCGCTGGCGCGCTGGCCTCGGCGCGCTCGCGGATGCAGGCGTTGCGGTGGCCGGACGCAGTGGGCAGGGCGGCCGTGGCCCCGCGCTCCGGCTCGCCTCTCCACCCCCTCGCGGCCGCCGGCTGGATCCCAAACGCCTGCGCCGCCGCCGCCGCCGCCCCGCCGCCTAGCCGCCTCCCCGCCGCCTCGCCGCCTCCCCGCCGCCTCGCCGCTGGGCTCCGGGCAGCGCAGCTCTGTGCCCTCCTTTGCAGCCGCAACTCCGCGTACTAATCGAAACCGCCGGCTTGTGCCCAGACTCCCCGGCGCACCCAGCCCCGCCCCGGCCCTCCGGAGCCACGGCCTCCACCACCCCCCCCCCCCCGCCTCCGAAGGGCGGTGCGCGCCGCTCCTCTCCGCCCACCCTGCCGCCCTCGCGCCGGTGGCGTCACTCTCGTGAGCGCGCCCCTGGGAGACTTCTCCCCAGGACGCAGGCAGGGTTTTCCCCCACCTACGGGCTCAGGCCTCCACCCACCTCTCAGTGACCGGTGGAGGCTACCAGGGCGGCCAGCACTGCAGCCCTAGGCCGGCCTCCGTCGGCGGAGCGGGTCCCTGTATCCAACTCGGAGAACACTTTCCCTTTGTCCGGTTCTGGTGTTCCAGGGCGCCCCAGGAAAAGACCTGGGGTTCCAGGCAGACCCCGAGTTGTCTCGCAGTCCAACTTCCAACGCTGGTTTCGCAGCCGCTGCGCCGGGCATTACTCGGAGCGGCTCAGGCCCTCCTCCAAGACACGTTCCTGGGCGCCAGGGTGTCCCATGGCCTTCCTCCCTCGCTGGTTCTAATGCTGTGGAGTCTTGGATCACAACGGACCGAGAGTAAAACAATCTCCTTGTGCTTCGCAGATCTCTAAACACCTTAGAGGCAGCGTGTAACATAAAAGAAATTCTCAAACTCAGAATGTAAAGAATCAGTTAATACTGAAGTCCTCAAAGACTACTCCTGCCCAATACTGTAGCCATAGGGGGGTACTGAGCGCTTGAAATGTGGCTGGTAGGAATAGATGTATTGCGAATGTAAATCATACACCTGATACCGAAGACCACCTCATTTATTTTATATTGATTACATGTTGAAACAATATTTTGATATACTGAGTTAAATTATTTAAATTATTTCACTGTCTTTGCTGTTGTTTTACTTTTTAAATTTGGTTAGCTACTAGAAAATTTAAAATTACACGGGGGATAGCACTGCTCTAAAATGGAAAGAAATGGCATTTTGGATAGTAAGGTAATTTAGTGTTTATCTTAATTTTAAATCAGTCCAGGGAGATGAGTTAATCTAGTACTAAATGTTTCTGTTTGTTTCTTCAGCCTAGATGAGTTTATATAGTTTCTCTATTGTTTTATGTTTAGATGATGTTTATTCAAGTGATTTCCTTTTAAATAATCCATGACCTCCCTTGAGAGATTTCAGAATGGAATTCAATTTTGAAAAGAAGTTGTTTATTTTATTATTGTTATTTATTATAGCTAATATTGATCGAATGAGCTACCTCAATCTATAAGTAAATGATAAACTACAATCAGAAAAGAGTTTAAATTAATATCTATACTGAGAACCAATCCTGGATTTGCTATACCCTTTGTTTTACCTGGTTAAAGTCAGTAAGAAAGAACAGGGCTTAGAAACCAAACTTCCATTGTTGAGAGTTACTGGTTGATAAATTAAAGTTATAGCCCAATAGTATATTAACATGGAAATAACACTACAAGTGGAAATTTTAAAACATCACTATTTTAGTTAATCAATTCTAAGACATACTTTTTAAGAAACATTTCATTTTAACATTTCTGAAATGGAAATGCATCTCACAGTCAACGGCATCTTACAACTAATTGGTAGATTTTTTTTTCTTAATCGTATATAAAATAATACTGCAATTAATGTACTTTAAGATTTGATGAACTATGTCAATTGGTCAATTTAAGCATTTTGTTGTATTCTACATTTCTCCAAATGGTTTTTGGAACCTTACAACAAAGGATTTTATACAGTATGATCAATGACTTGGAAAAGGAGGCCAAAGAAAGTTGAAAGAACCCGATATTCTTAACAGTTAACAGAACTCCTCTGATTGAGTATAATCAGTAGATAATAGATCAGCTATGTTGTACTTGAGCCTAGTTAAACTTGGTCTGTCCAAACTTGGTTGATGAGTTTAAAGTAGCAGCTTTAGAATGTGCAATCCTAACATTCTATAGATATAGAATATTCTATAGATATAGACATCTATATTCTATAGATATAGTATAAGTGTAAATTTTTTCCATGTAGCACAGCAGCATAGGAGTCTAGCAAAGACCCTGTCCACCAATCTCACTTTTGGCATTTAACATTGTTTTGCTTGTTTGTCTAAAGGGCTCTCCTCAAATTCTACCAAGTTCAGGGCCTCTGACTTTTTCCAGTGGCAATCTAGTAACATTAGTATATATTAGAATTCATACATTTTAAGAAGGAATGTTTTTAGAGGTAAACAAAAGCCAAATTTGACTGTCATTTAATGGCCCTAGATAGTTTAGTTATAAAACCTTAACCAGAAAAGGATGCAAAATGTCTGGTTCAAACCAAGTAGTTGGAACACATTTTCAGTTTGAACCAAATCCAAGCCAAAATAATTGTAGCTGATTCCAACTGAAACTGAAATGAAATTATATTGGTTCTAGTCACATGTCCCAGAAAAGACAAGAGTGGAGGCTGGGAGAACACAGGTACATAAGGTACCTCAGAGAAATGAAACAAACTTTGGCAAGTTGATACTCTGTTACACTGTGCCCCAAATGCCTATATATAAAAGTTAGTTTTACGTTTTTTAAAGTTGTAATATTTTCAATAATCAGGATTCTTTTTTTTAAAGATGTATTTTATTTTTTAATTAAGTAATTAATTAATATTTACCTGCATTGGGTCTTCCTTGTGCTGTGCACAGGCTTTCTCTAGTTGCGGCGAGCTGGGGCTATTCTTCATTGCAGTGCGCGGGCTTCTCATTGTGGTCAGTGGCTTCTCTTGTTGCAGAGTATGGGCTCTAGGCACACAGGCTTCAGTAGTTGTGGTTCGTGGGCTCAGTAGTTGTGGCTCGTGGTCTCTAGAGTGCAGGCTCAGTAGTTGTGGCACATGGGCTTAGCTGCTCTGTGGCATGTGGAATCTTCCTGGACCAGGGATCGAACCCCCATCCCCTGCGTTGGCAGGCAGATTCTTAACCACTGTGCCACCAGGGAAGTCTAATAATCAGGATTCTTGATTTGGATTGCGTCTAAGAAAAACATCATCTTTAGTGAGATTTCTAGAAAAATCAAGTTTAAAAGGTGACACAAAGCCTATATACAGAAAAAAGACTAAAAGAAATTACACCAGACAATTATGAGTACTTATCTTTGAGGAATGAAAAGGGTTGATTTTTTAAAATCTACCCGTTTATAGTGTTGACTTTCTATAATGAGCATTACTGTTTCCATGAAGAAAAATGACCATTTTCTATTTTACAAATGAGTTATCAATGATGAAAAATCATGTAGAAATTTTTCATAATTTAAAAAAAAATTACAAGTGATACAGTCACTTTGGAAGATAGTTTGGCATTTACTTACAAAACTAAACATACTCTTACCATACAATCCAGCATCACACTCCTTGCTGTTTAGCCAAATGAATTGAAAACATATCCATACAAAAACCTGCACACGGATGTTTATAGCAGCTTTATTCCTAATTGCCAAAACTTGGAAGCAACCAAGATGTCCTTCTGTAGATGAATGGATAAATCCATTGTCTGGTACATCCAGACAATGGAATATTATTCAATGCTAAGAAGAAATAAATTATCAAGTCATGAAAGACATGGAGGAAACTTAAAGGCATATTCCTAAGTAAAAGAAGCCAATCTGAAAAGGCTACATACTGTATGATTCCAATTATATGACATTCTGGAGAAGTCAAAACTATGGAGACAGTAAAAATGTCAGTGGTTGCCAGAAGGGAGAGAGGGAGGGATGAATAGGCAGGTCACAGAGGATTTTTAGGGCAGTAAAACTATTCTGTATGATACTATTCAATATAATGGTAGATACATGTACTATACATTTGTCCAAAACCATAGAACGTACAACATCAAGAGTGAACCCTGGGGCTTCCCTGGTGGCGCAGTGGTTGAGAGTCCGCCTGCCGATGCAGGGGACACGGGTTCGTGCCCTGGTTCGGGAAGATCCCACATGCCACGGAGCAGCTGGGCCCGTGAGCCATGGCCGCTGAGCCTGCGCGTCCGGAGCCTGTGCTCCGCAACGGGAGAGGCCACACAGTGAGAGGCCCGCGTACTGAAAAAAAAAAAAAATCTAAAAGAGTGAACCCTAATGTAAACTGTGGACTTTGGGTGACTGTGATGTGTCAATGTAGGTTCATCAGCTGTAACAAATATACCACTCTGGGGCAGGATGTTGACAGTGGGGGAAGCTGTGCGTATGTTGGGCAGGGAGTATATGGGAACTGTATTTTCTGCTCAGTTTTACTGTGAACCTAAAGCTGCTTTAAAAATAGTCTTTTTTTTTTTTTTTTTTTTTGCGGTACGCGGGCCTCTCACTGCCGTGGCCTCTCCCGTTGTGAAGCACAGGCTCCGGACGCGCAGGCCCAGCGGCCACGGCTCACGGGCCCAGCCGCTCCACGGCATGCGGGATCCTCCCGTACCGGGGTATGAACCCGCGTCCTCCCCTGCATCGGCAGGCGGACTCCCAACCACTGCGCCACCAGGGAAGCCCCAGTCTATTTTTTGAAAAAAATAAGTGAGTGCTCCATTTGAAGTACTGGAAATGTTATAAGTGTCTGAATTAGTGAGATAAAGTAGTTTGTCATCAGATCCCAGGGCTTTCCACCTTCTAGGCACTCAAATATTTGTTGAACAAGTGAATTAGTTTATTTAAACTGATCTACACTGAGAGAAGTCACTAGAAAAATTGTTCAACTTTCTCCTTTGTTTGCAAATACTTTAAATATGTTTTTTTTCTCTGTGGAAAACAAATACACATTAACTACTCATAACCCTCCTTCAGATTATAAAATTAGACCACAGAGTTAGAGTGAGTGAAAGTAACTACATATTAGTTCACCTAATCACAACCTGAAGACCTGCTCCAGAGCCTATGCTCTACCTGACATAGTACAGCATCATTTTTATGTCAATATTGGACATACAGTTGACCCTTGAACAATAGGGCTCCACTTATATGCAGATTTTTTTTCAGTAAATACTACTACAATACTACGTGATCCGAGGTTGGTTGAATGTGGCTAATGTGTTATTTTTAAAAGACAGGTATATTGTAAATTTTCAGCCCTTATAAAAACTTCTTTAAAATGTAAAAAATGATCCTCTAGAAATTGGGTAAGTTTGAAGTTTCAAAAACAAAGTTAGAATCAATTGATCTGAAATTTGTTGTGCTAATGCCCAAAGAAACAATTTAATTCTTGTCATTTTTTTCCCCTAAGCATGTTTGAAATTAGTAGAAAAATGCCTTATCTACTTATCAGTTCAGGTGCTTAACCTACAGTGGTTTTTTTACCCATTAAATGGTAACTTTGTAAAGGCCTTCAGATCCTCAGATACTATATCACTATGAATAGACTTCAAGTGTACAAAGGTTCTAGGCAAATTGTCAGTTCAAGGCCTGATCTTGATAAACCACTGGTATAGTGTGTTTGTATGTATAGGTGTGGTCCAGGGGAGTGCCTAGAGTTTACTAGAGTTCGTTTCATTCTCAGCTGTTTTGCTAGCTCATATCCAAAGGACTAATTAAAATGTTTTACCTCATACTCATTTCTTTTCAAATTTCATACTTGATTTTGTTTTAATCCATAGTGTGCTAGGTTGAAGCACTGATGTTCATTCCTAAAGGAAGCTAAATTCTAAAGATTTCCAAATGTGTCCCATGTAAGTATCAATCATTTTCTTTTTCAAAATGTTTTTGAAATTGCTTTCTTTTTAGATAGATATTCATGACTCAATTCAATTTATTTATTAAAGTTTATAATGTCAAAACTTTCACCTAGGCTCTGCGTGTGTGTGTGTGTGTGTGTGTGTTAACAAACTTCGTAGATTTATTGGAGAATGAGAAAGAGACAGAGACTGAGACTGTAATACAGTCCTCCCTTGGTATCAGTGGGTGATTATCTCCAGGACCCCCTCAGACACCAAAATCCACAAATGCTCAAGTCCCTTATATAAAATGACATAGTATTTGCATATAACCTAAGCACTATAGGTATGTATTATATAAGCATATAATCCTGTATACTTGAAATCATCTCTAGATTACTTATAATATCTAATACAATGTAAATGCTATGTAAATAGTTGCCAGGACATGCAGCAAATTCAAGTTTTGCTTTTTGGAACTTTCTAGAATTTTTTTTCAAATATTTTCTCTTCTGGGTTTGAATTCCAGCTGATTGAATCCATGGACTCAGAACCCACGGTTATGGAGGGCCAACTGTCTTTACTGAACACAAGAACATAAGTTATGTGCCAGGCAAATTTTAAAATATTAACTTGACTTTCACAAATGTCATGAGATATATAATTGGAAGCCAAAAAGATAAAGTTATGCATCTGATAAGGAGGGAGCTGGAGTTTGGACCCAGGTCTATCAGACTCCAAAGCCAACGCTCCTTATATTAAAATGTACAATATTAAGTTAATTTAAACAAAGTATAGTAGATAATCAATCCTCAAAGTTCAGATCACAAAGTAAATTTTGGTTTAGCATTATTTAGTTTGATAACCAATACTCTGTAGAAGGCAATTTCAACATCTGAGACATAGGAAAGTGTATTTAAAATAGACCATATATTTCATGCTAAGATGCACTAAACATCTTACTCTTTACCACATCCTTTACTTCAATTAAGAGGAATTTCACGAAATATACCATCATTTCAGAACAATTCATCTAAGAGAGTAAACAACAAGTAGAAGAATTTAAAAGATCAGAAAAATGACAATAAAATCTGTTTCTCATTTCATAGTATTAACAACAATATAATTAAATGTGAGTTTAACTTTTACTAAGGAACAAAGGCTGTGGAGATAACCTACATCTTTGGAGTTTAGGATCTCTTCAAAATACTTTCTATCTGAAGAAAGCTTTGAGGATACACTGTAGACTATCAGTTAAGCACATACATACATTGTGAATGTCAAACTGGCTGGGTTTGAATTCCAGTTCTACCATTTACCACCTATATGACCTGTGTTGTGAGGACTAAAGTTAACATATATAAAATATTCAGAACAGTTGCAGACATGTGTAAATTTTTTGAAACTTTTATTATTATTCCTTAACAGAGAGCATTCCTTCATTCTAATTTCATCTAGATCACTAACTTATTTTCTCAATTTCTTCCTTTACTGTTTTTACCTATGAAAAATAAAATTAACTATACTTAAAAGAATTTTTTTTAAAGCAAATCGGTTTCTCTGTAGCAGAAGCATCAACACTCAATTTTTGCTTATAACACAAACCAGGATATCCTTTAGATCTCATCTTTTTGCTAACATAACTGGTTTATTCAGTCAGAAACAAATGCAATTAGATGATAATTGTATAGAATAGGAATAATATCATAAAATAGTAAAGAGCAAACCAAGATACTTTTATTCCGTAAGAAAAATAAATTTCAGGCCTTGAAATAAAATATTCTATACAAGCAAAGCATAAGATTTAAAAGGTATTTAGATACACATGGGGTCTTCTGACATGTAAGAAACAATGATATTGAGTGTTAATATTATTTTTGGTAATAAATACCTTAAAAATACTTAGAATAAAATGCATCAGGATATCAGGATTAACAGAAAGCAGTTTTCAGAGTCTAGTTTACATGACATTTTTTTTTAGCTCTGAATTGGTTAAAAAAAAAAAGGAACATCTGCATGAATGAGACCAAACTAACAATGAATTTGTGAAGAAGATGAGCCCTCCACCCAGTCTAATAATTTAATTGTTCAGAAAACATACCAGATTATTTTTAAGGCTTTATTTCATTGTGGGTATAAATTTGAAGCATTATCTTAAATATGAAGAAGCATGAAACAGTTCACTGGACAATTCAGGGTAACAGAAACAACTCTTGGGGGTTTTCTATATTAAGCTCATCCTTAAATTCAATTGCCCATTTTAATTATTTTGAGATGATTTGGGCTTGGGAGTCATCATTAATGGTTAGTTGCTACAATGGAAAATATTGAGCAAAATTAGTTGAACAGACTGTTAAAATGACAAAGCAAACAAATGAATGGCTTTCCTATCCAGTTATTTCTTTTCCTTTATTCCTCAGCAAATATCAAAAGAAACTGTTCCAGGAGCACATTGTTCTCATGCTTTGGATACAAAGTTAAAAGTGATATAATCCTTTTTCAGGAGATATTCCCAGTTGGCTATGGAAGATAAACACAAGAACAGATCATTGTAATGCAATGTAATTGAGTACTGATAAAGAGGGATGAGGAGAATTGTGTGGGAGTTGGGAATAACCATTTTAACCACTTTTATTTAGAAAAGTCTAGAAAGACTTCATGGAGAAGTCCTAGGTCCTGAAGAAAGAGTAAGAGTGAGAAGAAACCAGAATGTTTCCTTTGGTTACTTTTTGAATCTAAACAACTGAACAATCTGAGGGAGGATGATGGGAGGTAGCCAGAAAACAGTCCAAATGGACACAACTTGAAAAACAGTTGACCTTAGTTAACTGCTAAATTGATTGATATATGATTGAAAATCCAATTATCTTGAGTGTGACCATATAAATGAGACTGGAGCACTTTTCAGAAAGAGAAAGGGCACCATTAACAATCAAGCTAGGAAAACTAGTATAAACTGAGACTGTCATAGGCAAATTAGCCATATGGTCACACACTACTTAAAGATTATTTAAAGGACGCAGGAGTCCCGCAAGGCTCAATCAGGGCTCTTGCTCCATTTTTCTGAGATAGTCTTGGCTCTCTCCTTCTCTGTGTGTCACTTTTGTTTTCAAGCTGACTTCTCTCATGGTTGGAAGACGGCTGCTAACCTGTGCCTCATGGTTGTCCGTTTACATGCAGAAAAAGAGAAAACGTATTAGTTATTCACAACCACCTAACAAAAACCTGGGCTTTCTCCCTGCCCCCGGCCCCCACCCCACCAATTGGAATACCCTTGATGCCACTTGTGTACTGGCTTAAGGTATGGCAAGGAAAACTAGAATGGTCAAATCAGGACCCATTGAAGCTGCTAGTAAGGATAATCACACTCAAACTGCATGGCAGCTATGTAATGGATGGGGAAAATTAGAATTGGAAAGCTAACCATAATACCCACTACACTGAGTTTTCACGAAACAATGGGAAATTTCTAGGAAGTTTTAAATATGGAAGATCCCAGTTAAACTCCTTCAGCTTTTTGTTTTTACTAACAGCTTTACTGAGACGTAGTCATACCATAAAATTCACTCTTTTAAAGTATATAATTCAGTGACTTTTTGTATATTCAGAGTTGTGCAACCATGACCACCTAACTTCAGAACACTTTCATCACTGCAAAAAGAAACCCCATACCCATTATCAGTCATTCCCCATTTCCCCTTCCCCCTAGCTCATTGCAACCACTAATGTAATTTCTGTCTATAGATTTGCCTATCCTGGACATTTAATAAAAATGGAATTATATGGGGGCACAGTCAAGGTGGCAGACTAGGAGGATGCAGAATTCATGTCTCTGCACAAATGCACCTACCAGGCACTGGTGGGGGACCACAGACACCTAAGGGAACAGAAGGAACCTCCAGTGACTGGCTTGCAGGATCATGGTTCCCAGGCAGGAGGTTGGGCCTGCGCTCCTGTGGTGAGAGCTCCTAGTCCAAACCACTGGACTAACAGAGAACCTCAGACCCCAGGGAATATTAGTCGGAGTGAGGCCTCCCAGAGGTCCTAATGTCAGCACCAAGATTGGGCTCTATCCAACTGCCTGCAAACTCCAGTGCTGGACGTCTCAGGGCAAATAACTAGTAAGACAGGAATACAGCCCCACCCATAAAAGAAAAAGAAAGAAAGAAAGAAAGAAACAACAAAAATATGTTACAGACAAAGGAGCAAGGTAAAAACCTACAAGACCAAATACATGAAGATGAAATAGGCAACCTACCGGAAAAAGAATTCAGAGTATGATAGAAAAGATGAGCCAAAATCTCGGAAACACAATGGAGAAAATTCAAGAAACATTAACAAGTATCTAGAAAAACTAAAGAGCAAACAAACAGTGATGAACAACACAATAACTGAAATTAAAAATACTCTAGAAGGAATCAACAGCAGAATAACTGAGGCAGAAGAACGGATAAGTGAGTTGGAAGATAAAATGGTCGAAATAACTGCCAGGGAGCAGAATAAAGAAAAAAGAATGAAAAGAATTGAGGACAGTCTCCGAGACATTTGAGACAATATTAAATGTACCAACATTCAAATTATAGGGGTCCCAGAAGAAGAAGAGAAAAAGAAAGGGTCTGAGAAAATACTTGAAGAGATTATAGTTGAAAACTTCCCCAACATGGGAAAGGAAATAATCAAGTCCAGGAAGTGCAGAGAGTCCCATACAGGATAAATCCAAGGAGAAACATGCTGAGACACATATTAATCAAACTAACAAATATTAAACACAAAGAAAAAATATTAAAAGCATCAACGGAAAAGCAACAAAAAACATACAAGGGAATCCGCATAAGGTTAACAGCTGATCATTCAGCAGAAACTCTGCAAGCCAGAAGGGAGTGGCAGGACATATTTAAAGTGATGAAAGGGAAGAAGCTACAACCAAGATTACCCAGCAAGGATCTCATTCAGATTCGACGAGAAATTAAAACCTTCACAGACAAGCAAAAGTCAAGAGAATTCAGTACTACCAAACCAGCTTTACAACAAATGCTAAAGGAACTTCTCCAGGCAGAGACACAAGGGAAGGAAAAGACCTGCAATAACAAACCCAAAACAATTTAAAAAATGGTAATAGGAACATACATATTGATAATTACCTTAAATGTAAATGGATTAAATGCTCCAACCAAAACACAGATAGGCTGAATGGATACAAAAACAAGACCCGTCTCTCTACAAGAGACCCACTTCAGACCTAGGGACACATACGGACTGAAAGTGAGGGTATGGAAAAAGATATTGCATGCAAATGGAAATCAGAAGAAAGCTGGAGTAGCAATTCTCATATCAGACAAAATAGACTTTAAAATAAAGACTGTTAAAGGAGACAAAGAAGGACACTACATAATGATCAAGTTCAATCCAAGAAGAAGATATAACAATGGTAAATATTTATGCACCCAACACAGGAGCACCTCAATACATAAGGCAAATGCTAACAGCCATCAAACGGGAAATCGACAGTAACACAGTCATAGTAGGGGACTTTAACACCCCACTTTCACCAATGGCCAGATCATCCAAAATAAAAATAAATAAGGAAACACAAGCTTTAAATGACACATTAAACAAGATGGACTTAATTGATACTTATAGGACATTCCATCCAAAAACATCAGAATACACTTTCTTCTCAAGTGCTCATGGAACATTCTCCAGGATAGACCATATCTTGGGTCACAAATCAAGCCTTGGTAAATTTAAGAAAACTGAAATCATATCAAGTATCCTCTCGGACAACAATGCTATGAGACTAGATATCAATTACAGAAAAAAATGTAAAAAATACAAACACATGGAGGCTAAACAATATGCTACTAACTAACTAAGAGGGCACTGAAGAAATCAGAGAGGAAATCAGAAAATACCTAGAAACAAATGACAATGCAACGCAAAATGACACGACGACACAAAACTTATGGGAAGCAGCAAAAGCAGTTCTATGAGGGAAGTTTATAGCAATAAAATCCTACCTCAAGAAACAAGAAACATCTCAAATAAACAACCTAACCTTACACCTAAAGCAATTAGAGAAAGAAGAACAAAAAAACGCCAGAGTTAGCAGAAGGAAAGAAATCATAAAGATCAGATCAGAAATAAATGAAAAAAATGAAGGAAACAATAGCAAAGATAAATAAGACTAAAAGCCAGTTCTTTGAGAAGATAAACAAAATTGGTAAACCATTAGTTAGACTCATCAAGAAAAAAGGGAGAAGACTCAAATCAACAGAATTAGAAATGAAAAAGAAGTAACAACTGACACTGTAGAAATACAAAGGATCATGAGAGATTACAACAAGCAACTATATGCCAATAAAATGGACAACCTGGAAGAAATGGACAAATTCTTAGAAAAGTACAACCTTCCGAGGCTGAACCAGGAAGAAACAGAAAATATGAACAGAGGAATCACAAGCACTGAAATTGAAACTGTGATTAAAAATCTTCCAACAAACAAAAGCCCAGGACCAGGCGGCTTCACAGGCGAATTTATCAAACATTTAGAGAAGAGTTTTCTCAAACTCTTCCAAAATATAGCAGAGGGAGGAACACTTCCAAACTCATTCTAAGAGGCCACCATCACCCTGATACCAAAACCAGACAAAGATGTCACAAAAAAAGAAAACTACAGGCCAATATCACTGATGAACATAGATGCAAAAATCCTCAACAACATACTAGCAAACAAAATCCAAAAGCACATTAAAAGGATCATACATCATGATCAAGTGGGGATTATCCCAGGAATGGAAGGATTCTTCAATATATGCAAATCAATCAATGTGATAAACCATATTAACAAATTGAAGGAGAAAAACCATGTGATCATCTCAATAGATGCAGAAAAAGCTTTCGACAAAATTCAACACCCATTTATGATAAAAACTTTCCAGAAAGTAGGCATAGAGGGAACCTACCTCAACATAATAAAGGCCATATATGAGAAACCCACAGCCAACATTGTCTCAATGGTGAAAAATTGAAAACTTTTCCTCTAAGATCAGGTACAAGACAAGGTTGTCCACTCTCACCACTATTATTCAACATAGTTTTGGAAGTTTTAGCCACAGCAATCAGAGAAGAAAAAGAAAAAAAAGGAATAAAAATTGGAAAAGAACAAGTAAAGCTGTCACTGTTTGCAGATGACATGATACTATATATAGAGAATCCTAAACATGTTACTGGAAAACTACTAGAGCTAATCAATGAATCTGTAAACTAGCAGGATTCAAAATTAATGCACAGAAATCTCTTGCATTCTTATACACTAATGACGAAAAATCTGAAAGAGAAATTAAGGAAACACTCCCATTTACCACTGCAACAAAAAGAATAAGATACCTAGGAATAAACCTACCTAAGGAGACAAAAGACCTGTATGCAGAAAACTATAAGACGCTGATGAAAGAAATTAAAGATGATACAAACAGATGGAGAGATATACCATGGTCTTGGATTGGAAGAATCAACATTGTAAAAATGACAATACTACCCAAAGCAATCTATTGATTCAATGCAATCCCTATCAAACTACCAATGGCATTTTTCACAGAACTAGAACAAAAAATTTCACAATTTGTATGGAAACACAAAAGACCCCGAAGAGCCAAAGCAATCTTGAGAAAGAAAAACGGAGCTGGAGGAATCAGGCTCCTGGACTTCAGACCATACTACAAAACTACAGTAATCAAGACAGTATGGTACTGGCACAAAAACAGAAATATAGATCAATGGAACAGGATAGAAAGCCCAGAGATAAACCCATGCACATGTGGTCACCTTATTTTTGATAAAGGAGGCAAGAATATACAATGGAGAAAAGACAGCCTCTTCAATAAGTGGTGCTCGGAAAACTGGACAGCTACATGTAAAAGAATGAAATTAGAACACTCCCTAACACCATACATAAAAATAAACTCAAAATGGATTAAAGACCTAAATGTAAGGCCAGACACTATAAAACTCTCAGAGGAAAACATAGGCAGAACGCTCTATGACATAAATCACAGCAAGATCCTTTTTGACCCACCTCCTAGAAAAATGGAAATAAAAACAAAAATAAACAAATGGGACCTAGTGAAACTTATAAGTTTTGCACAGCAATGGAAACCATAAACAAGATGAAAAAACCCCCCACAGAATGGGAGAAAATATTTGCAAACAAAGCAACTGACAAAGGATTAATCCCCAAAATTTACAAGCAGCTTATGCAGCTCAATAGCATAAAAACAAAGAACCCAATCCAAAAATGGGCAGAAGACCTAAATAGACATTTCTCCAAATAAGATATACAGATTGCCAACAAACACATGAAAGGATGCTCAACATTGCTAATCATTAGAGAAATGCAAATCAAAACTACAATGAGGTATCACCTCACACGGGTCAGAATGGCCATCATCAAAAAATCTACAAACAATAAATGCTGAAGAGGGTGTGGAGAAAAGGGATCCCTCTTGCACTGTTGGTGGGAATGTAAATTGATACAGACACTATGAAGAACAGTATGGAGGTTCCTTAAAAAACCAAAAATAGAACTACCATATGACCCAGCAATCCCACTACTGGGCATATACCCCGAGAAAACAATAAGGCAAAAAGAGTCATGTACCACAATGTTCATTACAGGTCTGTTTACAATAGCCAGGACATTGAAGCAACCTAAGTGTCCATTGACCAATGAATGGATAAAGAAGATGTGGCACATATATACAATGGAATATTACTCAGCCATAAAAAGAAACGAAACTGAGTTATTTGTAGTGAGGTGGATGGACCTAGAGACTGTCATACAGAGTGAAGTAAGTCAGAAAGAGAAAAATAAATACTGTAGGCTATCACATATATATGGAATCTAAAAAAAAAAAGAATAAAGACACAGACGTGGAGAATGGACTTGAGGACACGGGGAGTGGGAAGGGTAAGCTGGGACGAAGTGAGAGAGTAGCATTGACATATATACACTACCAAATGTAAAATAGATAGCTAGTGGGAAGCAGCCGCATAGCTCAGGGAGATCAGCTCAGTGTTTTGTGACCACCAAGAGGGGTGGGATAGGGAGAGTGAGAGGGAGACACAAGAGGGAGGAGATATGGTGATATATGTATATGTATAGCTGATTCACTTTGTTATACAGCAGAAACTAACACACCATTGTAAAGCAATTATGCTCCAATCAAGATGTTAAAAATGTTTAAATATGTATATATATATATATATATGTTAAAATATTTATTTTATTTATTTGGCTGCGTCAGGTCTTAGTTGCTCACACAGGATCTCCATTGCAGCATGATCTTTTTGTTGTGGTGTGTGGACTTCTCTAGTTGCAGCGTGTGGGCTTCTCTCTAGTTGTGGCGCATGGGCTCAGTAGTTGCAGCATGTGGGCTCTCTAGTTGTGGTGCTTGGGGTCTAGAGTACACAGGCTCAGTAGTTGTGGCGCGCAGGCTTACTTGCCCTGCGGCATGTGGGATATTAGTTCCCCAACCAGGGATCAAACCTACGTCCCCTGCATTGGAAGGCAGATTCTAACCACTGGACCACCAGGGAAGTCCCTGCTTATTTATATTTTGAAATAATTGATTTGGATCTTTTCCTTTTGTGGATGTACATATGAAATTTTACCAGCCAAAATACTATTTCAAAGATAAACAAATCTCAGTTCCTTATAAGCAGAAGCTAAAAAGAAAGTCATTCTGAGAGTGTCTGAAGGTCATTCTGAAGCATATAAACTTTTTAAAGGGCTATCAGATATAGTTATGCTCAAGGTGGTCCAGTATTAATGTCATTAATATTAATCCTCCATAGACAGTAAAAACTAATTGTGATTTTTAAAGGAGCTCCAACTCAGTTGTACTAAAAAATCTTTATGCTGGTTCAATGTCAGCTTTGTGATCACTTTTGAGCCCTGAAATGGAAAAGTCTAAAGAAATGTGCTGCTTCAATTGGAGCTTATTACCAAGTCCCTAGAGCTGCTGATATTTTTATCATTCAAGTAGTTTTCAGTGTTATAATAATAATTACAATCTTTGGGTCCCAGTGTATTTCCAAGGAGTGCAGTAAAGGGGAACCAGTATTTATCTCTAGGATATCACTGATTCTCTGTTACTAGCTCCTTTGTTTCTGAAGTCCCCAGCAAACTTGTTTCATTCTGACAGTGTGTGAATAACAAAGGCTGTTCCAAAATTATAAGTGATGATTTGAAATTAAGTTGCTTCTTACTGGAACAAGTCTATCTAGTATGTTCTGTGGCAGGCTATGCTCTGGAGAGGAGAAATGAAAGAGAGAACATCCTGAAGGGTAAAAGGATGTGCTCCTCTGAAAGGGGAACTGAATGACACAGTGACCATCCAGGCTACACATATTAAACCTGGTTACGTATATGTGTATGCCACCTGGTTTTCACTTACAATAAAAAAAAAAAGAAGACATGTAAAGTATATTGCTTGCTTAGACATTGACTAAATTAACAAAACCCAAAACTTACTATACCCCCCAACCAAAGAAGGAATATTTGTATACTCACGAGGGGTTTACTTTCGATATGAGGAAAGAATTACATCATGTGATCATACATAGAATGTATGACCTTTAAGCCCGTGAAATTATTTTTATCATTATAGCAGCAGCATGACTCATAAAGTTACATGTTTCTGTTTTTGCTTCTTTTTTATTGTTTAGGTCTCAACTTAAATATTACCTCTTCAGTGAGGTCTGCTTAGACCATCAAGTCTAAAGTCACTTGGTTTTAATTTTCTGTCAAGTACTTATAATATCTGATTTTTTAAACTTATCACTTTACCTCTATACTTTTGGCCTCCCCCACTTTAGAATGAAAGCACTATTTCATGAATGCAGGAACCTTGTCTGTCTACTGCTACAGCCTCAACACCTAAAATTAAGCTCGACATGCCATAAATATTTATTGACTAGAAGAATGAATGAATGGATATGCATGGCTGAGTTGCTTTGCTGTGCACCTGAACCTATCACAACATTGTTAATAGGCTATACTCCAATATAAAATAAAAAGTTAATAAAAACAAACAATAAATAAAAGTAATCAGTTAACCTTAAAAAACAAAAGAATGAATTAATAAATGAGCATTGAAAAATTAGCAAACTTCCCATTTTATTATGTAAACCTAACACAATCCTCACACCAAAACCAGAATTAGCACATACAGAAAGAATACTGGCCAGAACAAATTTATTAATGAAAATAGGTGTGAAAATTCTAAATAAAACACTAGAATAACAAATAAAACTGCAAATTAATAGAATTTAATGCCACCATGACCAAGTAGGGTTTCTCTCAAGATTTTGGTACTTTTTTTACTTTAAAAAAGTATTATCAAAGTAAACAAAGATGTGATTTAATTCTTCATAATAGGATAGAAGCATAGAAAATTAAAAGTGAATGTCTTTCATAAATTCTTACTCCCAAATCTCATTCCACTTTCTATATTTCCTCCATTACCCCTACCCCTCGACTTCCCAACTTCGGCCAGATACACTGATATTGCCAAGGTTAATAACATTTTATCCCTTTCATTTATCATAAATAATACTTCTCTGCTCTGTGGCAAAAGGGAAGATTGGTTCAACACAAAATCAGAGTGCTAGACAGTGGTCAGATCATTCAGGGCATAAATAACTTTTAGTCTAAATTTTAATATAGATCTGAAAGTTCTAGTCAATGTTGCAAGATGAAAAATAGATATAAAAGGTATAACTCTGAAAAAGGATCAGAGAAATTTAAAATTATTTGTTAAAACCACATGTGAAGGTACAAATCACATACTTCATAGTTCAATCGTATTTATTTTATCGAAATCTTCTAACCTTATTTATTTTCTGTCTACTTAATGTTACCAACTGGTAGTGTTGTGTGAAAATTCCTGATACACTTTTTGTTTCTTTCCATTTCATTTTGTATTTCTAATAGTCTTTATTTACGCATTTTGTACAGTTACATAGAACATGAAGTTCTAATGATCCCATTTGAATACAAAAATATGTCTTGCATTTATTATTTAACAATGGAGGTATTTTTGTCTCATTTACTTCAATTTTTAATCTACTAAATAGTGTTCTAGTATATGAGTAACTCATACTTTATTTTAACCAGTCACCTATCAATCAAGGGCATATACTGGACCTTTCTCCTTGCTGTTCTGTTTGCCTGAAATGTTGTACTCTCAGTTATCTGAGTGATTGACTCACTTCCTTCAGATTTCTGGTCAAATGCCATTCTACTAAGGATGCATTTTCTAGCTGCTGCCCACTAAGATAGTGTGCATGTGCACACATATGTAAGCACACACATACACACACACTGTTACTCTTTAGTTCCTTTTTCAAACATACATATACATACAGTAGAAACACTTTTATCCAATGAGGTCAAGACTATCAGTGGTGGTTTAATCAAAAAAGTAACAAAATAGGAAATAATAAAAAATTATATACTTTTGAACATATTTTAACAATTTAATTTTAACTTAAAATCTTTTCTCTGGGTGTGAGTTTATTTATTAGCGTTTCATGTTGCTTTTCTTAAACAAACTACATACAAAGTGCATTTTCCATGCTTTTCATTTAAAGCAAGACTGTAATTTTTAAAACATTATTTATGCCTCAGTAAATGAAGTGAAGACTTAAACAATTTTGAAGCAATCTCATCACAAAATCCTTCTTGATATTTCAGTTTTCCCCCAATGATTTTTAATTGTTTCTCCCACAGCTAATTTGATAGCTTTTTTTTTTTTAAAGAAGTCAACTTTATCAAGTCTTTCCAAAGCATTCACATAAGTGATGGCTTCTTTTGCACTCAGTTTTTAATTAGCTTATATAACATTTAGTTTAATTACTTAAATATATTAATACCCACAATTGGCATAAAAAGGCTTAAAATAAATACAACTGACTTTTGGTAAGCATGAAACTCACCTGGTAGAAGCCATCATGTGGATGCCATAGGTATTCACTGTGTGTTTTACAAGAAGAGTGAAGAGTGTTGGTTAATCTTATGAGTCAGTTAAGTGGCTATTTGGTTAAGAAAGCATCTATTTTGAGTGGAGGTATGTGTTTATGTGTTTATGTTAGTATACGCAGAGAAACTTTCTGGTTGAAAATTCAAGAAATTGCTAACAATAGTTCCCTCTGAGGAGGGTGACTGGAGTAAGATTTGGGAGAGGGAATGACATCTCATTGTACTGTTTGAATTTTTTGCCACATGCCTATATTACTTTTCTCATTAAAAATACTTTTAGAAATGATCTGTGTTTATCACATTTCAGACTACTGTTTTTGCTTGTTAGGCATTCCTTCTACCTCTTCTGGCGAGAGATCCTGAATCTCCTGCCTCTGGCCCAGGTGAGGCAAATCAGAGTACCATCCCCTATGGACAGTGATTGGTAGAGGGAAGAGCACATGACCAAGGCCAATAATGACTAGGCTAATCAGGTTCTTCCTGGTGTGTTTTTCTTAACTGAAGCATCTTTCTGGTGAAGAAGCTGTAAGAAGAGAGTTCTGTTCCCACTTAGGAGGTAGAAAGCCTCAAAACACCATTACTCCCATTCTAACTGCACAGAAAAGCCAGATAATAGACAAAATCTTAATTTTTTTGAGTCTATCACAGAGCTCAAGTCATAAGGCAATGAAGTAAACTGAATTCCAAAGAGTGACAAGCTACTCCAAAGAGAGATGGAACCCACAAACTCTCTCACCTGTGGAAGATCATGGGAGAAAAAGGTTACCAAAATAAAAACAGGTAAGAAGAAACTGTCTAAAATGTTAACAAATTCTTGAGGGCCAAGTGTGATCTAGTATCATTTTGAAATGACTAGAATTCCCAGACACAAAAAAAGTTTGCACTCACTAGCAAACTCTATTACTTGGCCTCCACTGGGTACTCACAAGAAAGACTGGGGGCAGGATAGGAAAGTTGTGAGAGGCTCCCCACAGGAGGTACAGGCATGAAGAAAGTGATCAGCTGCTACTGGGGGTCAGGCACAAAATCCCACCCAATTTCCCAGACCCTTCCTCAAAGGAAACAAGAGCCTTAAGCCACTGGGCAGGGACAGCAAAATTTCACTCCCAGAGCCAGGCAAAATTCTGTGGCCTGTGGGATAGGAGTAGAAGCAAATCCAGTCTAGCACCAAGTAACAAGTAATATCCATCTACTATTGGTAGCAGGGGGCAAGAGTGTGGCGAGAGACCCCATCTGTGGCACAAGTATACAGGAATTGCTGAAAGCTGAGAGTGAAGCAAGAAAACAGATATATTTTCTAGGAAGCCAGGCCCTACTATAAGCATAAGGTAATAGCAACCAACTGCTGGAAGAATAAGAAGACTGTGGAGCAGTGAAGGTAATGAAACAACAAAACCCAAACAGCTCAATTCGTGACTAGGTTGACTAAACTCTTACAATATTAGTCTGACAAAAGAAGAGGTATACTCATTTCTGGGCATAAATACTATTAACTCAGTCTCTTCTGCCTTGCTATACACATTATCTAGCATTCAATAATTTAAAAAAATGATGAGTTATACAAACATCAAGAAATAAACAACCTATTGCCCAGAGATAAAGCTAATTAACAGAAACAAACAGAGATAACCCAGATGTTGAAACTATCAGAAAGGGAGTTTAAAACATCTATGATTAATATTTAAAGGATCTAGAAAAAAAAAAAGGTGAACAACATGCATAAACAGATGGTAAATTTCATTAGGGAGATAGAAACTATAAAAACCAGTCAACTGGATATGCTAAGGAAAAAACATGAAAGGAATGAAGAATTCCTTCAATTGTCTTGGTGGCAGATTGGATATAGCCAAGGAAAGAATCAGTGAATTAAGTCAGTAGAATTGTCCAAACTGAAACATCTTGAGAAAAAAAAATAGAGAAAAGAGCATCCAGAGTTGCGGTATCAAACAGCCTGATAAATGTATAACTGGAGTGACAGAAGAATAGAGAGCAAAGCAGAAGAAATACTTGTTGAGTTAATGGCCAAGAATTTTTCAAAATTAATGAAAGACAACAAGACATAGATCCAAGAAGCCCAGAAAACCACAAGCAGGATTAAAACAAAACAAACAAATCTTCCCAGACACCGCAGAGTCAAACTTCTGAGAATAAGAAGTTAAAGAGGAAATCTTGAAGGCAGTCAGAAGGAAAAAATTACATGCAGAGAGTCAAAGATAAGCATTATAACAATTTTTAATGAAAAAAGAATTACAGCATACTTAGAATTTCAGCCCAGAATTTCATGCCTCATGAAAATATCTTTCAAAAATAAAAAAAGGCAAACTGAAGATTATTTTCAGACAAACAAAAACTGAAACAATTTATTGTCAGAAGTCCTGAACATTAAGGAATGCAGGTAATTTATTTGGGAGATGATCCCAGGGAGCAAGAGGGAGGGAGAGGTAGAGTGAGACAGAGCAGGCTTATGTGGATAGCAGGGTACAACTGATTTTAAACAATATGGGTTTTTTTTCTTTCTTTTGCCCAGATCATTTTCCCTCACTATGCAAGTAGCAGGAAGAGATTTTTCTACACACACACACACACACACACACACACACACACACACACACACACGGGTTGAATTATTTGGATTTTGAGCTCTTGAGTAATCTTTTATAAAATCTAGCAGAGATTTCAATAATCTTGAAAGTCATGGTTTTCAACTGATTGCTTTAGAGAGAAAGGAATAAAAATTTGACTTTAAAAAATAAGGGGAAAGCTGGAGGACTCAGAGCATAGAATTCCTAAAAACTTTTTAGTCAATTTGGGAATCAATGAGGTTAACATAAGAGCCATTTTTCCACCTAAAGAGATTAAAGTTTGACTGACTAGATGAGAAGGGAGAGGGCGTGACTAAACCCTAGGTACTGCCTAAGTCCTTGTGAGGGTTTCTAAAACAATGCCTGCTGGTGGTGGGATAAGAGGAGGTCCAGGGAAAGAAACCTCTGACAGGGTTTAAAAGACTCCAGAATCCAGCAGATGCAAGCCTCATAAAAAAGCCAAGAGTACTATGTGGGCCTTAGAGAAATGGGAAGATGGGTCTGAGGTCAGCCAGCCTCACCTTAATCCTACTCTCTCCAGTGTAAACTGGGAAAATTAGGTCAGAGGTCCTGAGTACTCAAGAGTGTGGCACATGGAAGTGCTGAGTTTGGGTCAATGTTCCAAAAAGGGCTCAGAGTTAGTGTAAGAGGATGTAGGATGTATAGATGGCCTCATCCAAGGTCAAGTCCCCTTCCCAGGGCAACCCTTATCCAATGCTGATCAATTTGGGGATATAAAGACCCAGCCATCCCACTCCAACTTAGGACAATTCTGATGGGTCATCCCAATTTCAGATGGGAACATATTGGCAGCTGAGGCTTCCCTGAGACTACTTCACAGTTTAACTTCTTTTTCTGTTCAACCTTGCTTCCTTCCTTTCCCTTCATAGATGTGGCACCAAGAGGACCCCCTAATAAACCTCCTGCGTGCTAATCTCCATCTGAGTCAGCTTTCTGGGGAACCCAACCTGCAGTAGTCTTCCAGCCTGCTTTTGGTGTGAAAGACTGTAAATCAGGTTAAGAGTTTCAACATTACTCTGAGGAAAAGGAGGAGTCATTGAAGAGTTTTAAGAAGGGCTGATGTGATCAGCTGTGGGTATCAAGTCCCCTAGAAAGTGGACCAAAGAGGGCTTGACTGGAGGCAGAAACACCATATATGTGACTACTGAATCACACAGACAAAGGTGATAATGCCATGAATTTGGAGATGAGACAAGAGAGACGGAGGTAAGCTGACAAATTCTAGAAATATTTAGGATGTTCAATCAAAAGGACTAACTGATTATATGTGGGACTGAAGGAGTGGGAAGAGTCAGAAATGATGTCCAGTTTTCTGGATTGAGCAACTAGTGATGCTAACACTGATCCCAATTCAAGACACAGCTCTCAAAAACGAGGAGGACACTTCCTACTTCCTATTGCATCTGAGCAGCCCTGTAATTTGGTAAGCAACCCAATAATCTCTTAGGTCCTGTATATTGCAACTTTCTCCCACTCACTCCTGATAGACGGTATAGCCAGGCATCCCACGTCCAATGCCTAACCACCACTAAAGGAAAGATGGAGTATTAGGACCAAATATTTGTGCCACCAAAACATATATATAAATATTTATGCCTAGAAGAGCACATAAATTTAACACATGAAAACATTGAGGAGAAGTAATACAGAATAGAGGTTAAAAGTATGCATTTGGAATTTAGACTGAGTTCAAATCGTGGATTTACCAGTTATGACATATCAATTTGGGTAAGTTATTAACTTCTCTGTGCCTCTACTTCCTTTATCTACATAATATGGATAATGATGGTACCTACCCTAAAGGATTGTTGCAAACATCAAATAAGTTAGTACAAGTAAGATGTTTACGACCATGCCTAGCATATAGTAATCATTTAATAAATGCTATCAATTATCATTCCACTAGAATGCAAATTCTGTGAAGATAGGAATTTGTTCTTTTTTTTTTCCTGATGAATCCTCAATATTTGGAATAGGGTATAGTGACTAATAAATAGAGTCATATATTTGTTGGATGAATGAAATCCTTCAGAAGAGAGTACTAGTTGCCTATCTCAACACGAACTCTTCCCTCCCTCCTTAGTAACGGAATCCAGATTTTTGTGTGGGCATATTACCACCTGGAATTATGTCTGCAACTTCTCTTGCAGCTACTTTTGGTCAATGGAATGTAAACTGAAATGTTTTGTGGAACATGAAGGCCACATAAAGAACACTATCCCATCCAGAAGTGGCCCTTTATTGTCTTCATGCCCTTTTTCCTTCTGATCTACAACTAGGACAAGATTCCATCCTGAATCATAAGGTACCTTGAGGATGGAAGCCATGTGCTAAGATGTTGGACATAAATATAGCAGCTTGAAGCTCTTATGTTATCAGAGGGCTGCTGAGCCAACCCAGGAACACCTACCTCCAAGACATCTTTTATATGAGAAATACATTTTTGTATTTTTGAGCCATCACTGTTTTTAGGGCTTTTGGGTAAATGCTGTCAAACTAATCCTAACTAATACATTTGTCAAATTGATGATTTTAAACTACAGTAATAAGGCCAATTACTCAATCTCTGAGTCCTGTTCAACAATCTTTAACAGCAGCATAGTATGAGAAAGATGGAAGATCAGAGATGGAATGGACAAAAATAAAGACACTTCTTATAGGGCTTAAGGGTTACTTTTTTTAATACCATGCATTACAGGGAGAAGAGGATTACTTCACACAGTCAGGAAAGGCTGCAGAAAAGGATTTTGAAAACCAATTTACAGAAGGTACAGTAGTATTTAGTTAAATGGTCTGAATAGGCCATTTTACACTTTAGGACTTTTTATATGAATTTAATAGGAGACATACTTTGTCCATAATAAGAGGAAAGGGAAACCCATATATTTTTTTTAATTTTTTTTTTTTTGCAGTACGCGGGCCTCTCACTGTTGCAGCCTCTCCCGTTGCGGAGCACAGGCTCCAGACACGCAGGCTCAGCAGCCTTGGCTCATGGGCCCAGCCACTCCGCGGCATGTGGGATCTTCCCGGACCGGGGCAAGAACCCGTGTCCCCTGCATCGGCAGGCGGACTCTCAACCACTGCGCCACCAGGGAAGCCCTTATATATATATTATATACCCATAATGAGTTAACTTCTTCCACATACAGGGACTTAAACATCACATCTGGGACAGTGTGTACTATTTACTACACTTTCAAATAAAGAAACTGAGGCTATATTTGTTTAATTAGCTTGCCCTCAGTCACAATACAAATAAGTAGTAGACATGGGATTTGAACCTGTGTCTGTTTGGCCCCAGAGCCCTTGTCCCTCCCCTCAATCCTCATTCCACACAATGAACTACATAAACTCACTCTCAAAGGTGCAAGATCTGTGCTCCTCATCACATGTCTAAGGATTGTAGGCATATTTATTTCCTTTGGCATAACCTGCCTTTACTTTTTCATTTTCTGGCATTTTCTTTTTGTCTTTTTTTTTAAAAAAAACATTTATTTATTTATTTATTTATGGCTGCGTTGGGTCCTCTTTGCTGTGTGCCGGGTTTCTCTAGTTGCGGGGGCTACTCTTCGTTTTGGTGTGTGGGCTTCTCATTGCGGTGGCTTCTCTTGTTGTGGAGCACGGGTTCTGGCATGGGGGCTTCAGTAGTTGTGGCACATGGGCCCAGTAGATGTGGCTCATGGGCTCTAGAGTGCAGACTCAGTAGTTGTGGTGCACAGGCTTAGTTGCTCCACAGCATGTGGGATCTTCCCGGACCAGGGATCTAACCCGTGTCCCCTGCATTGGCAGGCAGATTCTTAACCACTGCACCACCAGGGAAGTCCCTAATTCAAATTATTATTAGGAACTAAATTACCAGGATACTTCGGGGTTAATATATTAATTTCTAAATTCTCATTCCTTAGCTTGTGCTTTAGACAAGTGATATTGAGGGAGAAAAACACTGTAAGTGTTGAATAATTAATTATTTGATTCATAGAATTAGATAATCTTAAATCTCATCTTACTGAATGTCTCAACTGGTAGGAAAGGATGAGGATTTTTCAAAATACACATGCCTCCAGCACAGGAAACCATAAACAAGACGAAAAGACAACCCTCAGAATGGGAGAAAATATTTGCAAACAAAGCAACTGATAAAGGATTAATCTCCAAAATATACAAGCAGCTCATGCAGATCAATATCAAAAAAAAAACCCAATCCAAAAATGGGCAGAAGATCTAAATAGACATTTCTCCAAAGAAGATATACAGATTGCCAACAAACACATGAAAGGATGCTCAACATCACTAATCGTTAGAGAAATACAAATTAAAACTACAATGAGGTATCACCTCACACGGGTCAGAATGGCCATCATCAAAAAATCTACAAACAGTGAATGCTGGCGAGGGTGTGGAGAAAAGGGAACCCTCTTGCACTGTTGGTGGGAATGTAAATTGATACAGCCACTATGGGAACCGTATGGAGGTTCCTTAAAAAACTAAAAACAAAACTACCATATGACCCAGCAATCCCACTACTGGGTATATACCCTGAGAAAACCATAATTCAAAAAGAGTCATGTGCCACAATGTTCATTATAGCTCTATTTACAATAGCCAGGACTTGGAAGCAACCTAACTGTCCATCAACCGATGAATGGATAAAGAGGATATGATACATATATACAATGGAATATTACTCAGCCATAAAAAGAAACGAAACTGAGTTATCTGTAGCGAGGTGGATAGACCTAGAGTCTGTCATATGAGTGAAGTAAGTCAGAAGGAGAAAAACAAATTCCGTATGCTAACACACATATATGGAATCTAAAAAAAAAAAAATGGTTCTGATGAACCTAGGGGCAGGACAGGAATAAAGATGCAGACATAGAGAATGGACTTGAGGACATGGGGAGGGGGAAGGGTCAGTTGGGACGAAGTGAGAGAGTAGCATGGACATATATACACTACCAAATGTAAAATAGATAGCTAGTGGGAAGCAGCTGCATCGCACAGGGAGATCAACTTGGTGCTTTGTGACCACCTAGAGGGTTGGGATAGGGAGGGTGAGAGGGAGATGCAAGAGGGAGGGGATATGGGGATATATGTATACATATAGCTGATTCACTTTGTTATATAGCAGCAACTAACACAACATTGTAAAGCAATTATACTCCAATAAAAATGTTAAAAAAAATAAAATACACATGCCTCCACAGATTCAGTTCCTGGAATTCACAACTAAGGCAGAACATTAGAATAATCTGAGGAGCATTACAAAAATACTGGTGCCTGGAGACCCAACTCTAATTTGAGCCAGAGTGAGTCTTTTTGAGGCTTGCCTACCATAAAACCAAATAAAGCTGTAGTCAGAAAGTTCTGGGAAAGGAAAATGATTTATTGACAAGAAACTAGTATAGGAAAAACAGTAGACAATTACCTTCATGGTTCTTGAGTGCTAGGAAACCACAGGGTCTGTCATGGTTTATATTAAACTATCATTTTCGATAGGAAACCTCCTTTAATGAGGAAAGAAGATTATCAGGAAGAAAGATGAGAATAATATATACAAGGTAATATTGCAAACATCTGCTCTTAAACTGGAACATCTATTAGCAAAATAAGAAATCTGACTATCTAGCTGAGATCTTGAGGCTGATATAGATTCTAATATCTTGAGTGTAACTAACCCGTTGTAATGTGTCAAGGAATAAATTTAATTATGGGCCTTAGAGAACTGGGCCCCAAGTATTTTCACCGAGTCTGTTGAAGCAATGGTTGGTGTCACTCTGGTCTATTCTTCCTTCCTCCAGTGGCCCTTTTAGTTATAAATGGAATGTACTGGCAAGTACTCCTCCACTGGGCCCACAAGGACCCTCCAAAGAGGATTTAACCCTGCTCAACAAATCTAATCTTAACCTGGATCTCAGATGTGGTCTCCCTGACCCTTGAGAGCTAGATTAAACTGACCCAACTCTCCTAATTCCATGACCAGCAAGGGTTCAGAGCCCTTTGTAAGGTTTTTGCATAGTCTAGGAGCTTACATCTTATAGTCTCTTCTCCATCCTGGGCTTCTGCCTCCTTTGTTCCATTTTCTACTCTGAGCAGGTCAAACTATTCACGAAAATCAGTCCTTCCATTGGTTTGCATACAAACCCCCACTCATACCTGTAGATTTTATTTAAGAGTTGGGGTTATGGGGGAGAGATTACATCACATAGCACACATTAAACAACTTTTAGGGCTTCCCTGGTGGCACAGTGGTTGAGAATCTGCCTGCCAATGCAGGGGACACGGGTTCGAGCCCTAGTCTGGGAAGATCCCACATGCCGCGGAGCAACTAGGCCCGTGAGCCACAACCACTGAGCCTGCGCGTCTGGAGCTTGTGCTCTGCAACAAGAGAGGCCGCGACAGTGAGAGGCCCGTGCACCGCGATGAAGAGTGGCCCCCGCTCGCCGCAACTAGAGAAAGCCCACGCACAGAAACAAGGACCCAAAACAGCCATAAATAAATAAATAATTGGGAAAAAAACAACACCTTTTAGAAGCCAATTTAGATAGTCTCGTTTTAAAAAGTCTTTTTGGTGGCCCTCCCCATTTCCTGATTCAGGGGACTCCTCCTCTCCTGGCCATTCTGCCCACGCAGAACCCAGTCTCATATCTTCCCCCACATTCCCTCTTTTTCCTCTCCCATTACAATCAACTGTTCTCTCATGTCCTACTGCCACTCCATCTTCTCCAGATAAACAAATTCCTCTCTTTGACTGAGGTAGCAAGGCTGGTCCTGTCAGCCTGGACTTCAACTGACACACATGCTTTTTGGGTCCCATCTTCTACTCCAAGCAGTTTTGAGGCATTTTTCCCTCCTTAAGTTTCCTCTCTTAGAAATTTGGGTGCCAGTTGTTAGTTGAATATTTTCCCCACCTTATTACAAACTTTCCCCGGGGTTAGAGGTGGGCCTGGAACAAACAGGATAGACTTGCTTTCCTCATCCATGCCAGCTCAGCTACCAGACTGCTTCTTCCCCTCTGTGCTTGCTCTACTGTGAACTACGGACAAGAGGGAGGAAAGGGAAGGAACAGATGCGGTAGGGCTGTTAAGAAAGGCACTCAGGGGAAGTCAGTGCTTGTGACTTGAGAAAGAAAAAACTAAAACTACAAAAAAGAATCAGAAAGTACGGTGCTCCCCCTGCTGCATGCGACCCCCTTTCTTTCCCTCTCACTTCTTTCTCAAGCAGGATTTGTGGTCCTGAAATCTGGAATCTGGTGCCCTTGGGTTCGGGTGGGTTCTGGTCTGATCCTTACTTTCATTAAAATGTTGATATTTTGTTCATCATGACTTTTTTCTTATTAATTTTTTAAATAACAACTTTATTAAAACATAATTCACATACCATAAAATTCATCCTTTTAAAGTGTACAATTCAGTGGTTTTTCAGTATATTTACATTTGTGTAACCAACATCACTATCTAATTTTAGAACATGTTCACCACCCAAAGCATTCATTTTAATTTTTAAAATATTACTTCGAATATTATTTATCTTGATTACTGAGTTTTTTGACCCCCTCCTTAAATTCTGCCCAAGGTGGCCAAGGAAAGCACTTCATTCATCTGACCCTAGTCTTGGCCCTGCTAGGCTCCACTGATAGATGAAATTTGGGGCATCTCTTATCTTTAGTGACTCTACTGGACAGAGGTACTCGTCAGCGTAGCAGGCAAAGGTAAAAGCATCTGTTGAGGACAGAAATGGGAGTCATGTTCACGGACTGCTTGCTGTGGGCCATGCGTTTAGTATATGCATACTACTTAATTTTTATAACTATGCACGGTAGTCATTACCGTACTATTTTACAGATGGGGAAGCTGAGACTCAGAGAGTTTGAGAAACTTGCCCAGGGTCACACAGTTAAAGATGGAGCCAAGATTTTCAGAGATCTATTTGATTCTAGATTATGAGTTCTTTCCCGTTGTTCTTCTTTTTGACCAGTAAGCAGAATAAACATGAGATCAAAGAAGGCAGAGAGAAAATAACAGATAAATTCAAGGGGTTCAGAGAATTATTTTCTGTAAGGTCTGTTTTGGGAAGGCAAAAAGGGTGGGATAGTTCCTATTTCTTCTAAGAAATAGGTTTCCTAAGCACACAGCTTCATAATTTGGGAAGACCAATGTTTGTCTTCTTAGGACAAAGGTTGATGCAGAAAAATGCTTTCTACACCACCTGATATTTTTAGTCCATTATCCATTATGAATGTGTATTTCACAAGTCTTATAAAGGTCACGATTGTTCATCTTCCAGGTTTCATTGAAACTCATGTAGCATGTTTATTATTTCCCCAAGTCCCACATTATGTTGTAGCAGATCTTCATCTTTTTCTAATTAATTTCATAAAGAATGCTTATTTAGTTCAAATGCTATGTTCATGCTTGTACAGATGGAGCTAAATAAAGATAGACCCACCTACAAAAGGTTAAAGTCTTAAATGGGTGGTTCAGAGAACCTCAAGCTGGCAAAAAATACGATCATAATGCCGTTTCACACTGAGCAGGATTCTAACCCTTTCGGGGTCTTAGATTGCTCTTCTCTAAAATAAGAGAGGACTGCACCAGAGAAGTATTTCTCAATTAGAGGAAAAAACAGTAACATCCAAGTTATCTAAGGAGCACTGAACCACTCTCTCATCCCCACTCTCAATCAAGGTCTAAGATTCTGTTAGTTATCACCCCCTCCCCCATTATCCTAAATGAGAACCACTAGCTAGCGTACCTCTGATCTAAACATTCTTCGGGTCTACAAATTTCCAGGACAGAGATGAATAAAATATTAATACTGTATATAAACAAAGAAGCTGGTATGTAGCCTCAGAGATGTGGCTTAGACTCAGGGATGCTAAGAGGGTGAACACACAAAACCTCAGTGTGGGGAACTTCCTTGGTGGTCCAGTGGTTAAGAATCCGCCTTCCAATGCAGGGGATGCGGGTCTGATCCCTGGTCAGGGAACTAAGATCCCAAAGGCCATGGGGCAACTAAACCCGCGTGCCGCAACTACTGAGCCCACAAGCCACAACTAGAGAGAAGCCCGTGTGCTGCAAATAAGAGCCTGCGCACCGCAATGAAAGATCCCGCGTGCTGCAACTATGACCCGACGCAACCAAATAAATAAATAAATAAATATTAAAAGAAAACCCCTCAAGGTGAACATTCTTGGGTAAACCCTTTTCTCCTGAGTTCCAAGAGAGCACATTGAAGGCCATGCCCAGGGCATAACTGAGGAGGCACTGTGTTGGAATCTCACTGCCCACTTGTGTCTCAGGCATGACTAACCCAAAGGGCAGGGACTGAAGGTCTTCTTTCATTCACATTCAACCTGCTCTGAGCCAGAACTCAGTGTATCTTCCTGGTACCTGGCGACAATGGAAACAGGATAAGCAGGTCAGACAGAAAAACTGCATAATGGTGACTTGGCATTCCTTCTTGTAGGGTCTTACTGTTACATAGGACCTACAGCACACACCTACTAACCATACATACACATGTGTCATAAACATGTGTACACTGGTCTATATGCCAACACAGTAGAGCCCCATCCAGTACATATACTCTGTCCTGATACACACAAACACACACACCCTTCTCTTACACTTGTCCAAACATAAACATATAACCTGTCCATACACAAATAACTTACAAAAACACATCCTACCCATAAATAAGCATAAACGTCCCAGAGGTAGCTTCCTCTTTCTCTCTCTCTCTCCCTCCCTCTCTCTCTCTCTCTCTCTCACACACACACACACACACACTACATCCAATCCCACACCTCTAAATATCCTATCACGTACATCCACATACTTTGTCCCTACCACTTTACCCCACACCATACACTTGGCTACCACCAACCATTTTCCCGTACACACACAAACATGCTCACAGTCAGTCCATTCACACTGACTTTTTCCTCTTTTATGTTATACAATTAGGGGCCCACACTATACTCACCTCCACCCTCATACAGACCTAAACCACATATACATCTACAACCTTTGCTCTACCATCCTATCCATATCACATACTTGGCTTCCACCTATCATCCTTATTTTTGCGTGCACACACACACACACACACAAAGCCTCTACTCAGCCTTCACATCTGACACACACGTCCTGAGCCATCCCATACTCCCTATCCTGGCCCCAGGGACATCACATAGCTTGCCCCCGCTCTCCTTTAACACTTTCTCTCCCTCCTCCTGACCCCACTGCCCACCAGCACCAGAGGCACTGCTCAGATATGCACAGTAACTCTATCCCAAATATCCTGTCCTTTCCTTCACACATTACAACATTAAAAGAATTGGGAGATATATAAGGATTCCAGGGTTATTGGGGGGAATGGTTATGCCTACTACACCTACAGTTACTTTTTTCTTTCATGTTGAGGGACTAGTTTGGGATTCCATTAGTGACTGTAATTTTGGGTAACACATAACATTTCCCCAATGGACATGTAGTCAGTTACCACACATTTTCAATTATTACACTGTGATCTTTTTGAAAAAGGCCAAGGAAAGCCTGGACACATATAGACACAGAAACACATAAATCAAAGATAAACTGAAAAATTAAGGGCTTTTTACTTTCCATTGACAGGAACTGCTTCCTTATCTTTATGCCCTACAAGATCTGAAACCAAAAGTAGTTGGCACATCATTAATATGTGCATGCAACCGTTACACCTGCTAGGTCTCAGAAGAGGATTCAGGAACATAGGCAACTTTCAAGCTTGAAAAAAAAAGTGTGTGCGGAGAGAGTGCATTAGCATCCTTGAATCTTAGGGTTAGAAGTAGTCTAATAATTAATTCTCACTGCAGTCCAGAAATTCTGTCTGTGGCAGCAGCTCCTTACCAGGTGAGAATTTGGCTTCTTCCTGAACAGTTGAGCAGCTCTTGACTTCTCAACACTACCACTTTGACCTCTGATAGTAGGGAATTTGGGGCCGTGTTGAAGTAAAAACGATTTTCCTAAATGTTAACACTGTTGGCCATAGTCCTCCCCTCTGGAATAAAATAGAACACTCTGTTCCATCTAATCTAGCAAACAGTATGTAGGGAATTTATTCTTTAACTCATTCAACAAATATTTATTGAACTCCACTGGGTGCCATGCACTATAGTAGCATGGAGAAATAATGGTGAGAAAATGAGTCACAATCTCTGTTGTAAAATCTAATAAGCATGACTTCTCTGGGAGTACTTGGCAATGAAATTATGAAAGAGAACCTGAATAAATGTAAAGGATTAGTAATGTGACTTGGGAAAGATAGGTGATTGTTCAGTTAAACTCAGGATCCGCTAGTCATTCCTGCCCTCTTGATGAAATGGGAACTAGAGAGAGGAGGTGGAAATTGCAGGAGCCAGAATCTGACATTAGACAAATCCAGGAGACAGTTTTGGTTCCAGAAAATAAAACTGAAGAGATGCCAATGGACTCCAAGGAGGTTAGATGGTAGGCATATCTTGAATGTCTGGGGCAGCCCAGGATCTATGCGTGCCCATGATGCTAGGCTTCCAAGATAAAATACAGGACATTCAAACAAATTTGAATTTCAGCTAGATAACAAATAAAATTTTTAGCTAAGTATCTGTCATGCAATACTTGGAACATATACTAAAAAACGATCCATTGTTTATCTAAAATTCTAATATAACTGGACATCTTGTATTTTTATTTGCCAAATCTGGCAACTTTACATGATGCCACTGATAGGTGAAGAAGACAAGGTTCTCCAGTTTGTGTAACTGGCCTTTCAATGGGCTAGTAAACAGAAAGTAAATGGAGCCAAACTGAAGAAGCCTGGAACCTCATAGATTTCTAATGGGTAGAAAGAGACAGAAGGAGGAGGTCAGAAACAAGGGATTGGCAAGTGATAACGAAGCTGCAGCCAATGACCTAGGGCTCACTTCTTGTTGCCAACCAAAATCTACCTCAGGTCATGTGCATATCTTAATTTAACATTTGGGGCAGCTAAAAATGAGATGGAAAGGAGCCAGAAGCTACAGCCCCTCTTAACTGTGCTAACAGCATTTTTTGGCTGAGTTCCAGTTCACTTTAGGATTAATCTGTAATCTGAAAGTTTATTCTTTTCTAGCTATCGGTGTAGCTGACATTGTTTGTTTGCTAGATCATCTTCATAGCAAAACTTCCTTTTGGAAAACTCCAACTGGTCTAAGAAGAAAAGAATGTTTTCTATACCCAACACTGGCTACATAATTTGTGAGGCTCAGTGTAAAATAAAAACGCAGGTGCCCTTGTTCAAAATTGTTGTGAATTTCAAGTGGGAGACATTAAACCAAGCATGGGGTCCTTCTAAGTGTAGATCATACATCCACGAAGGCAACACTTTCCATACCTTAATCATGATAGGGAAAATCTGTATACTTATAGCTAGGGACAGTTATGGAAGAAATTTGGACTCATTTTAGAACTCACAGGGATAAAATAAACTGGGCAGAGACAGGGGACACAGGTAGGACAGACTGACCTTGGAATGGGTGAACTCATCTAGCAGGTCTCCTTCTCCTTGTTTCCTTCCAAGTTTTTTGGGTTTTTTTTTTTAACACTTTCATCTGACATGATTTATTTATAGACCCTCTTAGTTTTATTACCTCTCACTGTCCTTCCCTCTTCATCTACCTCTTTTCTGCCTTCCCATAGAAAATCATGTTTCACATATGGCCAGACAACACACAGTAGAGTAAGACAATTCCTCCCTTTGATCTGGACCCTACTTTCAATCACAGTCTAATAATATGTTAGCCTTTTCAACAGCTGCTTCATGCTTTGGACTTATATTAAGCTAAGATTCAATTAAAACCTTTCAATCTAATCCACATGACCCAATCTAAGTCAGGACCTGAGTTTCTAAAAATTCCCTTTAAATTTAACATGTCAGATTTTATATCTGCCTGATTTAAATTTCAGTTTGTTGGTTTCATATAGCATTTCAGCCAACTGAGATCACTTTGGAAACTGATTCTATCATCTACGGTCTTAGCTGCCCTTCCTGGCTTTGATCCACCTGTAGATTTGGCAATTCTACTATCCATGTCTTCATACACATCTCTGTTTAAAATGCCAGACAGGACAGGGCCAAAGACAGACAGGATCCTCCACAAGAGGCTTGTTCCAGAGTGACACAGAGACAATAATACCATTCCTCTAGGTATGGTTCTGTCAAGCATGGGAGGAAGTATGCGAGGAATCGTAAGAGGAGGTAATTTGACATTCCTTGAGAAGTGAGCAGTCTGAAGAGTTATTTGAAATATTTTCTAAGGGAAAGTGTTAGAAACCCAAGTATCACCAGCAGAAAAATTTAGATGCGCAAAGAGATAGCTGTAGGCATAAGACAAATTAAGAAGGGAAAAAAATAGGGAGACAAAAGAAAAAGAGATTGGGCAAAAAGGAAGGATGAGGATCAAAAGGAAGGATGCAGAGAGATCAAGAGGGGAAGATGGAGAGAGACCTCAGTGATATCAGTTTTAAAAGTCATGTGACCTTGTTTTAAGATTTATCACTTCCTGCCTCTGCATGCAAAATGAGGCTAATAGCCAGTCCTTAAATAACCTCACCTCTCTGGTGAGTACAATAATTGGACTTATGGGCCACATCAGATAAAAATCAGGATTTCCTGCACCTAATCCAAACTGACGTGGAACTATTTGAGGTTTGGATTCTACTTGATACAAGTGGTCATATTCCTCTCTTATGAAAAATGGAATTAACAACCTTCTGAGTTGAATGAAATACTGCCAGGAAAATCAGCTGAGAATAATTGAGAAATTATTCCCGTGACTCTACTCCTATTAATAACCACTGCCCTCAGTGAAAGTTAAAGGGATGAAAAATTTCCTTTGACTTTCCTCTCCTGTATTTGGTAGTAAGGCACTTCTGATTAAATGATATAGAATCAAATTTTATTCTTGTCAGTTTTTTAAGGATTCTGCCAAGAAGAGGATTAAAATTAAGAGCTAATTTTATTTTTACTGCAACGCCATCATCAGAATAGGTGAGCAGGACTCCCCTTTATCCATATTCACACATGCTCAGCCATGCCACCCGTTTCCAACTTCATGTGCTCTCACTCTTCCATGGTGTGGCCCATGATGTCCTCCTGTTTGGAATGCCTTTTCTCCTTTACCTGCTTGGCTAATTGCTTCTCATCTTTTAAAGGATGAGTTCAAGCATCACCTCCCTAGAAATATTTCCTAATCACTCAGTTGAGTTAAGGAATATAGATGTCCTACCTGGGCTCCTGGATGTAGTAACAAAGTCTCTCCTTTCTCTACTAGACAGAGTATTAAGACAGGAACTGATTATTGTTCATCACTAAATCCTCAATAATTAATATAGGATGTGGAACATTGTGGGTGCTCAGTAAATGTTTATATAAAAGGAGGAGAGGGAAGAAGAGAAGAGAGGAAGAAGAAAGGGAAGGAGATAGGAATAGATGATAAAATCTCATCCTATGGAATGGCTTTTATAGTATAGTACCTGAAAAGAGTAGGTGACCTTTAAAAGACTCTTCTAGTCTTAGCATTCTAGCCTGTCTTTTCATTGACAGGTTTTCATCTATCTGAATTCTGTGCGATGACCTATGATTCAGAGAGAAGACAGATGACCATTTGGCAGCGCTGCCCTGAAGACAGTCAAGTGCACTGATGAACGTCATCCTCAAGGAAATCTTCAAGTTTCTGACGAATGTTCAAGTGCACTTTGTGATGATATTGATAACCAGTGTGTTATAGTGAAAAAATAATATGTTGATTAGTTTCAAGCAATAGAAGATAAATTTTAAATATGTAATGAAGTAGTTGAGGCTGAGAGAACAATTATCCATCAGAGAAATAAAGCACAACTTTATCTGAGTGAATCTGGAATATAATAAACTTCTGAGGAGTAGTTTCAACCAGAGGCCAAAGACATGCTACCCAAGAGCTCATCAGCATTTCTCAGCCTCTGCTTCTTTCTACCCTAAATGTAGCACATACTATGTTAACAGATGTACTCCAAAGGGGAGGTTGACACATCTGTACATTAGTGCATATTAGTGCATTTTGACTCCCAGAGAAATAGTAAAGTTAATTTTTATCAAGAGTTTTGGGAGCCTTTCTTCTAATAAATATGGCTGCACATTGTCCCTAAGTGATTCCTTAATTATAGAAAAATATAAAATTCCCAACAAGGACCCAGAGTCACACTGTCATTTCCTGCTCTGTCATAAGACTAGGTAATTTTTTTCTGGATTCCACTTCTGGAGATTGAGATGAAATTCAGAGTTGTAACATGTGGGTTTTCAATACCACTGAAATATCTTTAAAATCAATGCATTAATATGCCAAAAACTTAAAAGCCCTTTGGAGGAGAAAACACTATGAAAAGAAATACTCAGGGACCACCCCCTCCGTCCAAGTTCATGCACAGTTACATGCCTTTGATGTATCAGAGTAAGGAAGAAATTTGAATGTCTCGGACTGACCTCTCTCCTAAAGATACTACATGTTTGCATCTCCAAACTTCCTACTTTACATTTATACTGGAATAGCCCATCAAACTGTGAATTTAAAAAACTAAATTCTCAGTTCCTAATTCCTGTTCCTAAAAATATTCCCCCTTTTCTGACTTACTTCTATCAATGGTGTCCCTGAAGAAATGCTCAAAGAGGATGTTTCCCAGGTGAAGCAAAGGCCTAGGGAACAAGGACCTACCTGGTCTAGAAGCTTCTGAGATGCAAGTAGAGAGGGAGACAATAATGACACTGAGAGTTAACTGATGGAGTAAGGCCCATGAGGAGGTGGAGAGGGATAAAATTCACAGCACAGGTAGCTTCGGCTTTAGATTAGCTTTTGATCAGAGGATTAGCTTTAGACCAGGGGAAGGAGGAAAGGATGTGAACAGATGAAGGTAATTTTGCATACTGGAGATGAGGAACAGAACCTTAAGTAATTACTCTTTAATACTTCTTATTTTCTCTGTAAGGTAGCAAATGAGGCCATCTTGTAAGAGTGAAGAAATAGGGTGGGACACAGAAGCAGTAGAGGTTTGAAAAGAATAGAGAAGTCTGAAATAACTGCTATCCGGAAATAGAAAAGAGAGCTGACCAGTAATGTGTCATGGAAGTCCCAGCTGTTTTTCCAGGTAGGTTAGGTAAAAGGTTAAGGGGACAAAAGGAAAGACACTTCTGTCAACACCGTAATAGATCTGAAGGGCTAAGAATTTAGGTTGGATAGGAAAGAGACAAATAGACTGGAAGAAAATGGAAGAATCAAGTACTGGGAGGTCTTGTTAGGACCAAAGAGGTCTAGAAGGAGCAAGGCATGAGAGAAATGGAAGATTGAAGCCACAGAGTAAGATACTAGAGTTTAAGATTCTGGAGATAGAGTAGTTTGGGGCAATTGACGAGATCCAAGATTTGTTTGTGAATGGGGGTGACTAAAGTTACATGGAGGTAGTGGGGTTGAGAAGGTCAAGAAGCTGTTGGATAGGTCATCCATATGGACATTGTGGTCACCCATGGTGATTGTGGGACTGGAGGTGGATCGGGGTCACAGGTAAATGTGGGGAAGGGACACAAGAAATATGGTAGTTTGAGTCACAGAAGGGAGCTGTGATATAGAGAGCCTGAAATTCAACAGAGGAAAATTATTTACTTGAGGTTATAGGAGTAATGGTCTGTAAATGACATTGGGATGTAAGAATGCTGCTCTTTCTTCTGGGTCTTGTGGTAGATGGAGTATGGAAAGGGCAGTAGGGGAAATAGTGTCCTTAGGGGAGAACCTATGTCATTTACAATAGGAAGAAAACGTCAAAGATGTAGAGGACTTTGGTTATTACGGTCCAGGGGTGGGAGTGAGGGGAAAGTGGGAAGCTGATCTTGTAAGTGGGAGTACAGTATGAAAGACCACATCCTCCAGGGAACTTTTCCCCTCATTCCCCTTATCCCTCATTCTCTGCACTTCTAAAAATGAATGTCTTCAAGTACAGAAACTGAATGGCATTCCTCAGCATTCAGATTGTCTGAGTCATTGTAGAATGCTTCCTTCCAAGTATCCTCCTAGATTCTGATGAGTTACATACTGCCCTGAGTTCAGACTTCGTGAATATCCAAGCTTTCCTCAGCTGGCCCAGCAAGTTGAGAATGATCAAGGGTAGGTAGTCAGTGCATGCTCTGACTGAAAGAAGCCTTAGTAATCCCAACGCGTCCTGATTCCTGCTTTTTTTTTTTTATGGCAGGGTAAATGCCAGAGGAACACTTACTGCAGATTCTCTGCTGTATCCTTTCTAAGGACTCAGGCCTTCAGCACCAAAAGCAAGCACTCTTAGGATTCAGGCATGAGCTCATAGCCAGGGGTAGCTCTTTTGCCTTTTCTTCTGCAAAATACTCTCCATCAGGTACTCCAAGTCCAGGTGAAGCCATTTGGTCCCTGACACAAGTTGCATATACTGTTCACAGCAGCAGACTGAAGTAAAGGCCATGAGCTAGAAATTCCAGAAGATGGTTGGGCCATGACCATCAAACTAACAATGCCAAGATGGCTGGTGATCAGGAATTCACAGACTTTCTGACATTAGTGGGCTTAGCTGTCCCAGCTGGCAGAGAGGGGAACTTGAGCTCTCTTACATGATCAGGCAGGAGATCTATAGGCAGAAAACTGCCTTTCACGTTGAATATCTTCTATTTGCTTTTATGGTCTTTCCTACCAGTTACAATGGTCTGTCTCAAGATAAGGTTTCTTATCTTGAGGACCTGAGGCTGGGTATATCTCAGAACCAGATGATGCAAGTTCTAGGTACTGGCTCCTCTCCACCTACCCTGTTCTACTGCAGTTAACTGGGCCATTCTCAGCTTTGTTCTAGGATATGACAACCTATCATGTGGAGAAAAGATCATTATTAATAATAATAGACATTTATGAGAACTTATTATGTACCAGACACTTTATGTATATAAATAGACTCATTTAATCACCTCAATAACCTAATCAGGTTGGCCTTATTGGCCCCATTTTTTAGATAAGGAAACAGAATTTAACTATACTCAAGATCACAAAGCCAGTAAGTAAGCAGTTGACTCATTCTTCAAAATCAAACAGTCTGAATATGGAGGCCTTGCTCTTAACCAGTACGTTATACCAACTTGCTTATTTTATAAAGATAGAGAAAACATACAGATGACCAACCGACTCCTGAAAAGATGCTCAACATCCCTAATCATTAGAGAAATGCAAGCCAAAACCACAATGAGATATCATCTCACACCTGTCAGAATGGCCATCATCAAAAATACCACAAATAACAAATGTTGGAGAGGGTGTGGAGGAAAGAGAACCCTTGTACACTGTTGGTGGGAATGTAAATTGGTGCAGCCACTGTGGAAAACAGTATGGAGGTTCCTCAAACAACTAAAAAAGAACTGTCATATGATCCAACAATTCCACTCCTGGGTATATATCTGAAGAAAATAAAAACACTAATTCGAAAACATATATGCACCCCAGTGTTCATAGCAACGTTATCTACAATAGCCAAGACATGGAAGCAACCTAAGTGTCCATCAACAGATGAATGGATAAAGAAGATGTGGAATACATACATATATATATAAAATGGATACTGCTCAGCCACAAAAAGAATGAAATTTTGCCATTTCTATCAACATGGACAAACTTGGAGGGGATTATGCTTAGTGAAATAAGTCAGACAGAGAAAGACTAATGCTGAAGGTTATCGCTTATATGTGGAATTTAAAAAATAAAACAAACTAGTGAGTATAACAAAAAAGAAACACACTCACACGTATAGCAAACAAACTAGTGGTTACTGGTGGGGAGAGGGAAGTGGGGAGGGGCAAGACAGGCATAGGGGATTAAGAGGTACAAAATACTATGTGTAAAATAAAGGGTAGGACTTCCCTGGTGCCCCAATGGTTAAGACTCCACTCTTCCAATGCAGGGGGCACAGGTTCAATCCCTGGTCAGGGAACTATGATCCCACATGCTATGCGGTGTGGCCAAAAAAAAGGGTATATTGTACAGCACAGAGAGTATAGCCAATGCCAATGTTTTATAGTAACTATAAATGGAGTACAATCTTTTAAAAATTGTGCATCACTATGTTGTGCACCTGAAATTTATATAATATTGTAAATCAACTATACCTCAAAAAAAGAGAGGTAGGGACAGTGTGTGGTTGCTGCAGATTGTACATTTCACTAAAAGAGAACTCTCCACAGATGGAATGGGTGCCTAAGTGAGGGGGTAAAATTCCTCGAGCAGTGGCTCGGTATCAGGGACACCACAATGGGGCTTCAAATCATGGATGGATGGCAGGAGACAGTCAATTTAACAGAGTGCTGAGGCTGAAACTTAGGTGAACCTTCCAATGCCATCTGAGTGGACCCATTGGATGCTAAGCTCTTCCATCACACACATGTAGGATTATCACATCCAACAAAACCGGGGACACCCATCACTTCAGACAGAACAATATGTTCTTTCATTCTAATGAGACATCTCTTCCGATGAAACGCATACTGAAAAAATCTCAGGGGTGAGATTTTGAGCCACAAATAACCCAGTGCATACCTGTTTCACACCTGAATTTGTGTCATTAGCCAGTCAACCCAGGGTGCAAAATTGTTAATTGTCTTTACTGACAAGTGCACCCTGGTGGGGGGCAGGGAGGATAGAGGGGAAGGAGAGGAAAGGAAGTGATCATGTATCAGCCAGGTCCAGTGCTACCTGCTTTTTAGACAAAATTTCATTGAATCCTCACAGAAACTCCATTACATAACATTATTATCTCCACCTTACAGATTAGGACACTGGGAATCAGTCACATAACTAATAAGGGGTGGAACCGGGACTTCAAAGCTGCTGGGTTTTTACTGTAGCATTCTGCATACTCATGTACAGGTGGGAGAGATGGCAACTTCCACAAGGCCTTAATGAACAAAAGGAGAAGCTGAAGCTGAAGTCGGTATAAGTAATGTTTGGTATGCCGAGAGCTATTATATCCTTGATTCACTCGGCTTGAACTGAATACGGAGAGAAGCCAGGGCTCTGTGCCTGTCAACCATATCTTCCCTCTTGTCCTAGATGCAGGCTCCACAGAGCTTGCTGCCAGTTCACCTTTCTGCTTCCAACCTCTGGAAGCCAAACTGGGTATAACCGCAGCCTGACAGAACTAAATAAAGACCCAATCCTCTTATTGTACAGACCAAGAGACTGAAGCCCAGAGAGAGGTAAGGACTTATTCAAGAGCAGGCAAGAGTTAGCATCAAAGCCACGACTGGAACCTGGACCTTTATTCCGGACAGGTTTTTTAGGTAACAAAAAGGCTGGCCCTGGAAAATTAGCGATTCTGTGCCACATCTCCTTAAATCCTGTGTTCAAGTCTAATTGTATCTTTCTGGGGATTTACCACATGAAAACGTCAGTGAGGATGAAGATACATTGTATTTACGTTCAGGAGACATATTTATTTGGGAGATAAACATCAATAGGACTAATGTGAAGAAGTGACTGGGTAGAAACCAAGGGATCCATTATGAAGTCCAAACCCCAAGTAAGAAATGTATCAGGACCTTCAGAAAAACCCTGGCCCTCGGTTGTTTCAAAGAAGGGGACCAGGTGTGGATGGACAGTGATATTCACTCTGTACCTTGCTCTGTAAAGCCTGTGCTTTTCCACACAGTCTGTGTTCCCATTCTGGTTTATAACTCCCTGACCTTCCCATCAGAAGATTACAATCAGAGTACATGGATCTGCTTCTTTGGGGAGAATGAGAAAAATGTGCCCATCCTCTGGGTCCCTAGCCTCGTGTCTCAGTGAGCAGAACATGGGCTAGATTTCTGCCCTGACTTACCTTCTCCAGGCACTCCTCTACATAGCCCAAGTTGCTCAATCATCCTGGGCAGTGGCTCTTTCTGTCCCTCCCCCAAAGAGCCCGTCCGTGTACTTACAATTGCCCACAGAACCTTACCAACCAAGTGTGGGTGTAGGACAGGGTGTTACTCGGGCTGATGCAACTCTGATGGGAATTACTCAGTTTTAACTGAACTCTGTTCTACTTATTGCTGAGTTACGAGTCTGACAAAAACCCACTTCAGCTCCTGATGTTGGGATTTTTTAGACTTTCCTAAATTGGAAGTTGGCATATGATTCTTAGCACCTTCTTACTGAAGTAGTATCTGGCACACATAGCTCATATGATGTCTGGTGAGTGAAGGAAAGAAAATGGGAAGAAGGAAAAGAGGGAGGGAGGGAAGAGCAGGGATGGAGAATCTTCCGTGACAAAGATCATGTCTATGTGATGAAGAATATAGAATTCCCGGATCAACCTTGGGCCATGCTGTATCCAGATGGCTGATGCATGATTAGTTGGGTTGAATGGTATGTCTAGGTGACAATGACCTGCACATGTCTCTCCCCCTACCCCCAGTCTGCAGGTCTGCAATTGCCAGACAAAGCTTAGTGGACGTGTTCGGCACCAGAGAGACAGGAGCACATCACTTAATAATACGCTTTCTGTGCATGATACTTCGTTTGACTAGTTAGCACTTACGGCTTCCTGAAAGGTGGGTTCCTCCCAAACACGGTGGGTTGCTCTCAACCACAGCATCAACTACTGAATGGAGAGAATTTCTAGAGTCAAGGTTACCAGAGCTGATGATGAGATACCTGGAAAAACCCTTTGGGGGGCAGAATGATATGCTGAGAGAGTATAGAGGAGAGACTCTCTATAGCAGGGAGAAGCCATGCCAAGGGGGCTCAGCCCTGAGGGAAATGGGCAGTGGCATTGTTGACATGCCATTCTGGGGAAATCAGCGTGTTCACGCTTCACAAAGAAAGCTCCAGTGCTTTGCCTTATGGGATGATGAAATGAGTTCTTGCTCATCTCATTATTGGCACTATGATGAACATTATTTGCAGTAATAACACCGACGTCAGCACGTAGTTATTGGGTGCCTACTCTATAAAACTGTCAGCAGGATCTCTGGGCTTAGCTTCTGAAAGCCTTGCTCTTCTTAAAAACCCTTATACAGAGAGCCTTAAGATTAGTAATATTGTCAATTTTAGATTAGTAATATTGTCAATTTAAGATTTAGAGATTAGGGCTTCCCTGGTGGTGCAGTGGTTGAGAGTCCGCCTGCCGATGCAGGGGACACGGGTTTGTGCCCCGGTCCAGGAAGATCCCACATGCCGCAGAGCGGCTGGGCCCGTGAACCATGGCCGCTGAGCCTGCGCGTCCGGAGCCTGTGCTCCGCAACGGGAGAGGCCACAACAGTGAGAGGCCCGCGTACTGAAAAAAAAAAAAGAATCATCAACATAAATCATCTATACTCTTTATTGGTAATTGTATGGGTAGAGATGTAAATGTCACATTTCAGAAGTTGTTTTTTTTTTGTTTGTTTGTTTGTTTTAATTTATTTGGCTGTGCCGTGTCTTAGTTGCAGCATGCGGGATCTTCGTTTTGGCATGCAGGATCTTGTTTTTTTTTGTTTTTTTTGTTTTTTTAGTTGCGGTATGCGGAATCTTTAGTTGTGGCATGCAGGATCTAGTTCCCTGACCACGGATTGAACCCAGGCCCCTGGCATTGAGAGCGTGGAGTCTTAGCCACTGGACCACCAGGAAGTGTCGCATTTCAGAAGTTTTTGACAAAAGGAAACCATGTAAGGGTCAGTCTCTTTCAACAAGTGCCAGTTCACAAGAAATAAATGTTTCTGATGTTGTACAGACATTTAGATACCTCTCCATGAATGTCCTTCTAGTTAAATAAAATCTTAACTAGATTTTAACTCAGGATGCTGAAAGGAAATGCAAATTAACTTCATCATCTTCATAATAAATATTAGGTCTTTGCCATTATTATAATGTCTCCTTTGGCTTCGGTGAATCCTACCAGGCTCTTTGCTTCCAAACTTCTCCATGTTTATAGAACACAGGTCATAAAAACGGGGACTATTTTTCCCAAGCAGAAAGAAGCACACCATCTTCTTAAAGTTAATGGGCACCCATGTGACTGTCCCGTATCATGTGATATCAGAATGGCTAATTACTCACTGGCCTCAGACAATGTTCTCCTAGCACTAATTTGTGTCATCTGAAGGCTCACAGCGTATCCAACACAGGAGGAACATTATGTGCCAGCACCCTGCTGGTGCTTGTGCACCCCTGATCTCACCTATTTCCACAACAACCCTAAGAGTATTTTACACCTGAAGAAACTTAATATTAGAGTTTAAGAACTTTCCTCCTACGACCACATAGCTATAAAGTGACAGAACCAGGACTCAGACTCAGACCTCTATGACACCAAGCCCAGGATTTTCCTGAGATGATATATGAAAAGTATTCAGAACAGTCTCTGATTCACAGCAAGTTCCATTTAATATTGGCAATTCTTTAAGTCATTATGAGACATTCCAGTGTTTCTCAAAAGAGCACTCCCTCTTTCTTCTGAAAATGATTCCCATTTGCCAATCATGGGGAAATGGTTGAATATGACTTTCTTCCCAGATCTCATTCATACCAGGAACTTGAGAACAGATATTGCCCAATTTATAAGTAAGGACATCCTATTTCCCACTTTAAAAGCCAGTTTTTAGAAGTCGTTTGAGATTATAACTTCCTCCTATATTTTGCCCTCCCCGACCTTTCCGTCAGATGGGAAGTTGCTGACATTTTCTTGAAGTCCCCAGGGGACACTGGGCCGGCTGTCATAGGTTCACCTCTTTCTTTAACTTTATGAAGACAGGATCACATCTTGTGACTTGTGTGGTGTGTGCCTCTAAAGCATTTAGCTCAGATACACAAATTTATGAATAAGGCAGACTTGTTCGCTCTTTGCTTGGGGGAGATACGAAAAGCCATGTGAGCAGCACATAGGAAAGACTCAAGTGCTTTCACCACAAAAAAGACACGATAATTATGGGACATGATAGTTGTGTTAGCTACCGCCCCAGTGATAATCACATTGCATTATATAAGTGTATCAAATCAACATGTTGTATACCTTAAACATACAAAATGTTAGATGTCAGTTGTACCTCAATTAAAAGAAGAATCAGGAGGGCTTTATTGATCTATAAGCTACTCTGCATAAAACTTCAATTTCTAATTAACATTCTAACACTGCTGATTTTTTACACACCAGAAAGGGGGCATAGAGTTCCTGCTCTAAAGGACAATATGAAATACGGACTTATCTTTTACATAAATGGTGTACCTGTCCAGCAGCCATACTGATAGCCACTCTGGAGTTCCCCCAAAACTACACCTGTTTTGCTGCTAAGTGTAGCTAGCCAATAAAGTTCAAGTATGTGTGAAACTAGTTTAATTTTTATGTTGAATTCCGCTCATATTCTAATGGATAAGAATGAAAAAAAGTAGCTGGGGTTATAGGAGAAGCCATTAGGAAACTCTAAGGAAATGAGGACAGAAAATGAGAAAGTAGATGCAGGGAGAGAAACTCTCCAGAACTCCCTTTTCCTCCACTTGTAAAATCCTGAGTATGTTTACACAAAATGTAGTTTATAATTAGGGTGACAATACTCCCTGGTTTGCCTGGGATAGCCTCCATTTGTTCTTGCTGCCCTGGCATGATTATTAGTTTTCTTCTTTAATTCTTAGAAGTATCAGGTTTAGAGAATAAATTATATGGTCACTTTATTTATAATCTAATCTTCAAAGTTCTGGCTTCATGCCTATATAGTATTTTTCAACTATCAAGGATTAGATTTCAGCAAGTCAAAATTTTTATTTATGTTGTGAGTATAGAAATGTTGGCACCATTCAAAGAAGGTTTGACAGACATTCCAGAATTAGCTGAATTAACAGAAGTTAAATAGCTTTAGCAGAACTTTTGAGATCATGTACTGTCTTTTAATACAAAATGGTTTGTTTTCTTAGATTGTCATATGAATTCCAAAGTCAGATTCTGTACAGGGTTATTTAGAACTGTCTTTATTTTTTTTGGTCAGCCCTTCTGCCTTCACACCTGACTGGTTGAGGTAGGATGGTATAAGAATGGGGAACAGTCCTATTCTGTAAAATAGATATGTCTGCTGGGATAGAGTGGTATTGGATCGAAGCCCAGCCAGACACCGTAGCTCAGAAACAAAAAAAAAGTAAGTAGTAGTAGACAGACCACTTCAACATCCTTATTGTACCAGACCTACCTGCCTGGCATCAGCTCGTTATTGTTAGGTAGTCCTCACAAGACAGTTAGTTAAATCTTTCAGCATTCACACTTTAACCTAAGGTACTTTTACCAAACAGCCAGATCAAATTACTTTTGACTAAGAGGAATCTCTGCACATATCAAAACCCATGGGGTGGGCTTCCCTGGTGGCACAGTGGTTGAGAGTCCGCCTGATGATGCAGGGGACACGGGTTCGCGCCCCGGTCTGGGAGGATGCCACATGCCGCGGAGCGGTAGGCCCGTGGGCCATGGCCGCTGAGCCTGCGCATCCGGAGCCTGTGCTCCGCAACGGGAGAGGCCACAACAGTGAGAGGCCCACATACCGCAAAAACAAAAAAACAAAAAAAAACAACTCATGGGGTGATTATATCATGATACTTCTTAAACTCCCTCAATTCTGAATTTAGTGGAAGCCTCTATAATCATTGGAAATCAGAAACCGACCACCTGAAGCTTGAAGAAGCAAGTTTTTCTTAGTTTTCTAACCAGAATTTTTGACTATTTACTTAGAAATTTCTCAAAGGATGAATGTGCCCTTAAGATTTTACATCCAATTCTGATGTGTGGGTTTTTTCCCCATACCAAGCAATTTTCTGACACCAAGATGGGTATTCCACAATTCAATAAAATTCTGAAACTATATACCCAGAAAGAGCATCAGATCTCACAGGTTAAGGGCTCAGTCCTACAAGACTGCCTCCCACTATCACCACGACAGATGCCAATCGCAAGTCCAGGTTGTCACCAGTGCTTCTGACCACCTAGCTGTAGATCGGAGGGCGTCCAAGAACCTTCTCCTTGGGTTTGATCAAATTGCTTGATGGACATACAGAATTCACAGAAACATTTTACTTACTGGATTACCAGTTTATTATAACAGGATATAACTTAGGAACAGCCAGATGGAAGAGATGCATAGGTCAGGATACAGGGAAAGGGATGCTCTCTCAGAAAATGCTGCTCTTCCAGAATCTCCACATGTTCACCAATGCGGAAGCTCTCCAAACTCTATCCTTTTGGGGTTTTATGGAGGCCTCATTACATAGGCATGGTTGATTAAATCATTAGCCATTGGTGATTGGACTAATCTCCAGTCCCTCTTCTCTCCCAGGAGGTGGCAGGGGTTGGGGGTTGGGAGGAGGTGGAGGGGATGGATGGAACTGAAAGTTTCAACCTTCAAATCCCATGGTTGGCTCCACTGTTGTGTTTTCTAAAAGTCACTCCATTAACATAACAAAAGATAACCTTTATCTCTCTCATCACAGGAAATCCCAAGGGCTTTAGGAGCTCTGTGCCTGGAACCAAGACAAAGACTAAATATATATATTTCTTTTAATAAATCACAATATCACAGCCACATTCCTTTTGGAATATTTCCCAGGTATATATTTCCTTTGGGAAGAGCTGTACTCTCCCCAGCTTCCTCTCATCTCAGGCATCATTATATGTATTGGCAATCCAATTAACTTTTTCATAGCATTTTTCAATACTCTCCCTAGACTCTTAGACAACTGTACCTTAGTACCACAGACAGTTTCTCTGAGTCTATATTTCTCCCTTCACTGCTTACGTTAGAAACAACCCATCATTTGTGTTACATAAATACAGAAAATAAGAAATGACATGACTACGGGGTAGGGGGGAGTCAAAAAAAGGAAAATGAGGAATAGAAGTAAAAAGAAAATAATTTAAGAAAAAGAGGAATAAGAGACAAAAACATAGGGGGGAAAAGATGCAAGAAGAGAATATAGGCAATAAAAGCCTCAATAAAATTTAAGGGTTTAAGGAAGTTGCTCTTGGGACCTCCCTGGTGGCTCAGTGGTTGAGGGTCCGCCTGCTGATGCAGGGGACACGGCTTTGTGCCCCGGTCCGGGAGGATCCCGCATGCCGTGGAGCGGCTGGGCCCGTGAGCCATGGCCGCTGAGCCTGCGCGTCCGGAGCCTGTGCTCCGCAACGGGAGAGGCCACAGCAGTGAGAGGCCCGCGTACCGCAAAAAAAAAAAAAAAAAAAAGAATCTGCCTGTCAATGCAGGGGACATGGGTTTGAGCCCTGCTCTGGGAAGATCCCACATGCTGCAGAACAACTAAGCCCATGTGCCACACTACTGAACCTGGGCTCCAGAGCCCGTGAGTCACAACTACTGAAGCCCACGCACCTAGAGCCTGTGCTCCGCAACAAGAGAAGCCACCGCAATGAGAAGCCTGTGCACCGCAATGAAGAGTAGCCCCCACTCGCTGCAACTAGAGAAAGCCTGCAAGCAGCAACAAAGACCCAATGCAGCCCAAAATAAATAAATAAATAAATTTATTTTTAAAAAGTTGCTTTCAAAATCTGAAGTCAAAGCAATCTTGAGGAAGAACAAAGCGGGAGCCATCACACTTCCTGACTTCAAACTATCTCCCAAAGGAAGAGGGGTCCAAGCCCCACATCAAGCTCCCCAGGCTGAGGGTCCTGCACCTAGAAGGCAAGCCCCCAGAACATTTGGCTTTGCAGGCCAGTGGGGCTTACTTTTGGGGGAGCCAGAAGGCTGTGGGAAATAGTCTCCACTCTTAAAGGACACACACAAAATCTCACAAGCTCTGGGATCCAGGGCAGAGCAGTAATTTGAAAGGAGCCTGAGTCAGACCCACATGCTGATCTTGGAGAGCCTCCTGGAGAGGCAGGAAGCAACTAGAGCTCACCCTGGGGATGCAGACTCTGGTAACAGCCATTGTGGGGAGCTTGGTCTACCACTAAGACACTAGTGCTGGCAAGCACCATTTTGGAATCCTCCTTCTAGCTTATTAGTGCTGAGAGCTGGCTCAGCCCACCAGCCTGTCAGTACCAGTACTGGGACACCTCAGTCCAAGCAACTAGCCTGGCAGTGACACAGCCCCACCCACCAGGCTGGCTGCCTTAAGACTTCCTGAACCCATAGCCTCCCTTAGGGCCCTGCAGCCAGAGACCCTAAACCTGGCTCCACCCACCAGAGTGACAGCACTATCCCCAGGACCAGCCTCATCCACCAGTTGGTGAGCACCAGCTCTAGGATCCCCTGGACCCTGGCCCCAACCACCAGTGGGCCGAAACCAAGACCCAGGACCAGCACAGCCTGACATCCTGTCATGTCAGGATTCAGTCCACCCACCATCAGGCTGGCACAACCTGGGGACCCCCTGGGCCCTAGACTTGCCCAGCAGCAGTCCAACATGAGCTCTGGGACACCTTGGGCCCTTCAGCCAACTGCCCAAGGATGCAGCCCCACCTACCAGTGAATGACACAAGTGTTGGGACACCCCAGACACCACAGCCAGCTATGTTAGGAACAGGCCAGCCCTGCCTACCGGTGGGTTGACACCAGGCCTGGGACCCCCCGAGGACCCTACAGCCAAAGACTCTGGGGCCAAGGTCTGCCCAACAGTAGGCGAGCTGTAGCTATGGGACCCCCCTATGTCCTGGTCCCACCCACCAGCAGCCAGCACCAGTTCTAGGACACCCAAAAGAGAATCACACAAAGACACCTTGTAAGTGAAATGGCAAAAATGAAAGATGAAGTGAGAATATTAAAAAGCAGCAAGGGAAAAGCGACAAATTACATACAAGGGAACTCCCATAAGGCTATCAGCTGACTTTTCAGCAGAAACCCTGCAGGCCAGAAGAGAGTGGCCTGATATATTTAAAGTGATGAAAGGGAAAAACCTACAACCAAGAATATTCTTGTCAAGGCTATCATTCAGATTTGAAGGAGAAATCAAAAGTTTTACAGAAAAGCAAAAGCTAAAGGAGTTCAGCACCACCAAACCAACTTTATAAGAAATGTTGGGACTTCCCTGGTGGCGCAGTGGTTAAGAATCCGCCTGCCAATGCAGGGGACATAGGTTCAAGCCCTGGTCTGGGAAGATCCCACATGCCGTGGAGCAACTAAGCCCATGCGCCACAACTACTGAGCCTACATTCTAGAGCCTGTGAGCCACAACTACAGAGCCCATGTGCCACAACTATTGAAGCCCTTGTGCCTAGAGCCCGTGATCCACAACAAGAGAAGCCACTGCAATGAGAAGCCCACGCACTGCAACTAAGACCCAACACAGCCAGAAATTAAAAATTTATTAAAAAAAAGAAATGTTAAAGGTACTTCTCTGAGTGAAAAAGAAAAGGCAACAATTAGAAACATGAAAATTACAAAAGGAAAAAATATCATTGGCAAAGGCAAATATACAGCAAGGGTAGTAATTCAACCACATATAAGGCTAGTAAGAAGGTTAAAAGACAAAAGTAGTAAAATCATCTATATCCAAAATAATTAGTTAAGGGACACACAAAACAAAAAGATGTAAATTATGATGTCAAAAACAGTAAATGTCTGGGAGGAGGGGTGAGTAAAAACAAAGGGTTGTTAAAATGTGTTTGAACTTAAGAGATCAACAACTTAAAATAATCACATACACATATAGATAGATAGACAGATAGATAGCTAGCTATATATAAATCTCATGATAACCACAAACCAGAAATCTGTATTAGATACACACATACAAAAGAGAAAGGAATCCAAACTTAACACTATAACAGTCATCAAATCACAAGGAAAGGGCTTCCCTGGTGGCGCAGTGGTTGAGAGTCTGCCTGCTGATGCAGGGGACACGGGTTCGTGCCCCGGTCCGGGAAGATCCCACATGCCGTGGAGCAGCTGGGCCCGTGAACCATGGCCGCTGAGCCTGCACGTCCAGAGCCTGTGCTCCGCAACGGGAGAGGTCACAACAGTGAGAGGCCCGCGTACTGAAAAAAAAAAAAAAAATCACAAGGAAAAAAAGCAAAAGAAGAAGAAAGGAACAAAAGAGAACTACAAAAACAAACCCCAAACAATTAATAAAATGGCAATAAGTATACACCTACCAATAAGTACTTTAAATGTAAATGGACTAAATGCTCTAATCAAAAGACAGAGAGTGGCTGAATGGATACAAAAACAAGGCCCATATATATGCTGCCTACAAGAGACTCACTTCAGATATAAAGAAACACACAGACTGAAAGTGAGGGATGAAAAAAGGTATTCCATGCAAATGGAAATCAAAAGAAAGACAACATAGCAATACTTACATCAGAAAAAACAGACTTTAAAATAAAGACTGGACACTAAATAATGATCAAGGGATCAATCCAACAAGATACAACAATGATAAATAAATAAATATATACATATGTACCCAACATAGGAGTACTTAAGTACATAAAGCAAATATCAACAGACATAAAGGGAAAAATAAACAGTTATACAATAGTGGTAGGGAACTTTAACAGCCCACTCATATCAATGGACAGATCATCCAGATAGAAAATCAATAAGGAAACACCGGCCTTAAGCAGAACATTAGAACAGATGAATTTAACAGATACATATAGAGCATTCCACCCAAAAGCAGCAGAATACACATTCTTTTCAAGTGCACATGAAACATTCTCCAGGATAAATCCCACACTAGGCCACAAAACAAGCCTCGGTAAATTTAAGAAAACTGAAATCATAATAAGCATCTTTTCTGACCACAACGCTATGAGACTAGAAATCAATTACAAGGAAAATAACTGTAAAAAACACAAATACACAGAAGCTAAACCCAATGGGTCACTGAAGAAATCAAGGAAGACATCAAAAAAATACCTGTAGATAAATGAAAATGAGAACACAATGATCCAAAATCTATAGGATGCAGCAAAGCAAAGCAGTTTTAAGAGGGAAGTATATAGGTATACAAGCCTACCTCAGGAGAAAAGAAAAGTCTCAAATATTTTAAGTTACACCTAAAGGAACTAGAACAAAGAAAAACAAAACCCAAAATGAGTAGAAGGGAAGAAATCATAAAGATTATAAAAGAAATAAGTAAAATAAGAGACTAAAAAAACAATAGAAAAGATCAATGAAATTAAGAACTGCATCTTTGAAAAGACAAAAAAAATTGATAAACCTTTAGCCAGACTCATCAAGAAAACAAGAGAGAGGGCCCAAGTCAATAAAATCAGAAATGAAAAAGGAGAAGTTACAACCAACACCACTGCAATACAAAGGATCATAAGCGATTACTATGAACAATTATATGCCGATAAAATGGACAACCTAGAACAAATGGAGAAATTCCTTGAAATGTACAATCTCCCAGGATTTAGCCAGGAAGAAATGGAAAATGTGAACAGACCAACCACCTGTAATGAAATTGAATCAGTAATCAAAAAACTCCCAACAAACAAAAGTCCAGGACCAGACAGGTTCACAGGTGAATTCTACCAAACATTTAGAGAAGAGTTAACACCTAGCCTTCTCAAACTATTCCAAAAAATTTCAAAGGAAGACTTCCAAACTCATTCTATGAGGCCAGCATTACCTGATACTAAAACCAGAAAAAGATATCACACACAAGAAAAGAAAATTACAGGTCAATATCACTGATGAGTATAGATGCAAAATATTAGCAAACTGAATTCAACAATACATTAAAAGGATCATACACCATTATCAAGTGAGATTTATCCCATGAATGCAAGGATGGTTCAATATCCACACATCAATCTGTATGATACACCACATTAACAAATTGAAGAATAAAAATCATACGATCATCTCAACAGATGTAGAAAAAGCTTTTGACACAATTCAATATCCATTTATGATAAAAACTCTCAACAAAGTGGGTATAAAGGGAACATAACTCAACATACTAATGTATGACAAACCCATAGGTAGCATCAACAGTGAACAGCTGAAAGCAATTCCTCTAATATCAGGAACAAGACAAGGATGCCCACTTTCACCACTTTTATTCAACATAGTATTGGAAGTCCTAGCCATAGCAATCAGATAAGAAAAAGAAATAAAAGGAATCCAAACTGGGAAGAAAGGAAAACTGTCACGGTTTGCAGATGACATGATAATATATATAGGAAATCTTAAAGACATCATTAAAAGACACCATTAGAGCTCATCAGTGAATTCAGTAAAGTTGCAGGATACAAAATTAATATACAGAATCTGTTGCATTTCTATACACTAACAACGAATTATCATAGATGACACAAACAGATGGGAAGATATACTGTACTCATGGATATGAAGAATTAATATTGTTAAAATGACCATACTACCCAAGGCAATCTACAAATTCAATGAAATCTGCACCAAAATATCAAAGACATTTTCCACAGAACTAGAACAAATAATTCTAAAATTTAACAGAAACACAAAACACACCAAATAGCCAATAGAATCTTGGGAAAGAAGAACAAAGCTGGAGGTATCATGCCATCTGATTTCAAATTATACTACAAAGCTACGGTAATCAAATCAGTATGGTACTGGCACAAAAACCAACACATAGATCAATGGAATGGAACACAGAGCCCAGAAATGAGCCCACACTTATACAGGCAATTATTCTATGACAAAGGAAGCAAGAATATACAATGGAGAAAAGACAGCTTCTTCAATAGTGTCAGGAAAGTTGGAAAGCTACACGCGAATGAATTGAACTGGATTTCTCTCTTATTCCATGCACAAAAATAAATTCAAAATGGATTAAAGACTCAAATAAAATACCTGAGACCATAAAATTTCTAGAAGAAAACATAGGCAGTAAGTTCTTTGACATTGGTTAGTAATTTTTTTTAGATATGTCTCTTCAGGCATGGGAAATAAAAGCAAAAGTAAACAAATGGGACTACATCAAACTAAATAGTTTTACATGGCAAAGGAAACCATCAACAAAATGAAAAGGCCACCTACTGACTGGGAGAAGATGTTTGCAAACGATATACCCAGTAAGGTGTTAATATCCAAAATTTACAAAGAATTCATACAACTCAACATCAAAAAACCAAACAACCTGGTATAAAAAATGGGCAGAGGATCTTTTTCCAAAGAAGACATACAGGTGGCCAACAGGCACATAAAAAGATGCTCAACATCATTAATCATCAAAGAAATGCAAATTAAAACCACAATGAGATATCACCTCACACATCTCAGAATGGCTATTAACAAAACAGCAAGAAATAATAAATATTGGTGAGGACGTTGATAAAAGGGAACCCTCATACACTGCTGGTTGGAATATAAATTGGTGCATACTTTATGGAAAACAGTATGGAGATTCCTCAAAAAATTAAAAATAAAACTACCATATGATCCATCAACTCCACTCCTTGGTATTTATCCAAAGAAAATGAAAACACTATAATTCTTAAAGATATATCACCCATATTTCATTGCAGCATTATTTACAACAGCCAAGATATGGAAGCAACATAAGTGTGTATATATATATGAAATTATTCAGCCATAAAAATGAATGAAATCTTGCCATTTGTAACAACATGGATGGACTTAGAGGGTATTATGCTAAATGAAATGTCAGACAGAAAAAGATAAATACTGTATGATTTCACTTATATGTGGAATCTAAAAAAGAAAATAAATGAACAAAAATAACAACGGAAACAGAGTTATAAATACAGAGTACAAACAGGTAATTGCCAAAGGGGAGGGGGTGAAGGAGATTAAGAGGTACCAACTTCTGGCTGCAAAGTAAATGAGTCATGGTTATGGAATGTATAGTGTGGGAAACATAGTCAATAACTATGTAACATTTTTGTATGGTGACATATAGTAAGAAGACTTATTGCATTAATCATTTTGAAATGTATAAAATATCAAATCACTATATTGTGTAACAGGAATGAACATAGTGTTATAGGTCAATTATACTTCAAAACAAACAAGCTCATAGAAAAAGAGATCAAATGTGTGGTTACCAGCGGCAGGGGGTAAGTGGAGAGGGAAATGGATGAAGGCAGTCAAAAGATACAACCTTTCGGTTAGAAGATAAATAAATACTAGGGATGTAATGTACAACATGATAAATATTTAACACTGCTATATGTTACATATGAAAATTGTTAGAGAATAAATCCTGAGTGCTCATTCACAAGGAAAAATATTCTTTTTTCCATTTCTTTAATTTTATATCTATATGAGATGATGGATGTTCACTACAGTTATTGTGATAATCATTTCTTGATGTATGTAAGTCAAATCATTATGCTGTCCACCTTAAACTTGGAAGGAAGGAAGGAAGGAAAGAAGGAAAGAAAGAAAGGGAGAGAGAGGGGCTTCCCTCGTGGCGCAGTGGTTGAGAGTCTGCCTGCCAATGCAGGGGACATGGGTTCGTGTCCTGGTCCGGGATGATCCCACATGCCGCGGAGCAGCTGGGCCCGTGAGCCATGGCCGCTGAGCCTGCGCGTCGGGAGCCTGTGCTCCGCAACGGGAGAGGCCACAACAGTGAGAGGCCCGCGTACCGCAAAAAAAAGAAAAAAAAAAAAAAAGAAAGGGGGAGAGAGAGAGAGGAGAGAGGAAGGAAGGAAGGAAGGGAGGTAAGAAAGGAAAATGACAGTAATTCACAGGAAAGCGGAGCCCTCTGGAGGCTGAAATTTCAGTTTAGCATTTTATTGGGACTGTACCCTATAATCACAATTAATAAAGTAAAAACCAACAGGAAGATAATAGAAAAAAATATCTCATTTGTAATAACAATGTATAAAACACAATTAAATTTAGTATGTAACATGAAATGCATACAGTATATAAACACATAAATCATTAGGTAGTACTTATATGGTACTTACTATGTGCTAGATACTATTTTAGGTACTTTATGTATATTAACCCATTTCATCTTCACAATAAGTCTAGGAGGCACTATTATTATTGTTCCCATATTACAGGAGGGAAAAATGAGGCACACAAAGGTGAATGAATAGGTTACATGATTAGTTAATGGCACAGCTGAGTTTGGAACCCAGGCGGTCTGATTCTTGCATACATGCTCTAAAGCACTATGCTCTACTAAAGGGTTCATGCATATACACACAGCTATGCAAAAATTGTAAAATTATAAAAGTAATGGGAGAAATGAGAGAAGGCTTGAGTAAATGGAAAACCATATCAGGGTTTCTGATTTTGAAGATTCAAAATCAGACGTATTAAATATGTCAATTCTCCAAATTAATCTGTAACTTTATCCCATCTAAATCAGAATCCCAGTTTTTTTAAAAATGTGGAATCTTGACAAAAACTTTTCATATGCTGATTTTTTTTCATATGCTGATTTTTAAGAGGGTAGCCAGGAATATTTCTTTTAAAGAAGAGTAGTAAATGAGATTGCCAGCCAGAAGTTAAAACTTTAATAATTAAAACAATATAAATAAATAAATAAAAACAGCTGAGGAGTAAACCATCAATAGAAAAAATGACAGATCTAGAAAGTTGATATATTTATACACATATGAGAATTTAGCTTATGGGAGTATGTAATTTAAAGTCAGAAGGGTAAATCAATAAATAACTCACTAAACTATATAAGAAAAATATTAAATTATAAACCTATGTTATGCCATACACACATAATCCCAGAGATTCTAAACATAAAGGATGACATGATTAAAACAGAAGAAGACATACTTGAATCTTTGGAATGGAGGTGGCCTTTCTAACCATGACCCTAAAAGCAGAAACAGTAAGAAAGAGAATGATAAATTTGGCTACATAAAAATGAAAAACAAAAATTGAAAAATTACTCTCCCATTTTCTTCCTACTCACTGATTTTAAATAACATAAAAAAACTCGTTTGTTAAAGGTGTGTGGCACTGGTGTTTTTAACTGGATAATACAGACTTCAACCTAATGTTGCCTAAGATATTTTATCAGAATGGGAGGGTTTGTTTTTCCTTCTGCCTAAATGAACAATAAATATCATGTATGGGGATGAGTCACATCCTGAAGTGCTCTTATTCCTGGTGGCCAATAAATCTCTCATGATTCTCAAACTGAAAGAATATGTTCTTAACAGACATTTACTCATTCATTCAGAACATATTCAATAACTACTCAGACCAAGGTAAAGTGCTAGAATATATGGGGGGAACCAAACTCAGAAGCCATAGGTAGTGTAGTAGAAAGAGCACTTAACTGGAGACATAACTCTTGGGCTAGAGCTTAGAACAATTTTGCTCTTTCGTAGGTCTCTTGATCTCTCTGAGCCTCAGTTCCCTTATCTTTTGTAAAGTATAATCACACCTTGGAGAATTGCTATGCAGATTAGAATCAAACAAACATTTATTGAGCTCCTACTCTTTGCCAGGTTCTTAGCATGTATAAAAGAGTTTTTGTAAAATTCTACACAAAAGTATGTTATTATTACATAACAAGTTCCCTGCTCTAAAGGAGGGCAAAAAGCATACATATGATTAATAATAACAAAGTCTGAAAGTGAGGAAAGCTCCACCAGGGGGATAAAAGGAAAGAAGGAAGGAAGGAAGGGGGAAAGAAGGGGTAAAGGAAGGAAGGAAGGAAGGAAGGAAGGAGGGAGGGAGGGAGGGAAGGAAGGAAGGGAAGAAGGAAGAAGGAGGGAGGGAGGGAGGAAGGAAGAGGGGAGGAGGAAGGAGGGAGGAAGAAGGAAGAAGGAAGGAAGGAAGGAAGGGAGGATCAGAGAAGATTAGAGAATTCATCTGGGAAGTTTGAGCTGGGCTTGAAAGGTGGGTGTGTATTTGGACCTTTAGAGTTGCATGAGAAGGATAACATAGACAGAGGGTATGATACAAATGAGAGCAAATAGAAGAAAAGAAAGCAAAGAGAATATGAAGAAAACAACAGCACTTTAACAAGAGTGTGGGGTAGATGAAGGTCAGCAGTAACTGGAAAAAGTCTGGAGCCAGATCACAAAGAATCCTGAAGGCCCAACTAAGGAGCTTAGACTTGATTCCTTAGGGAATGAAGAGTTCAGTAAAATGTATGACTTTGGTATAAGACTGCCATGGATTTGAAACCTGGCTCTGCACTTCCTAGCCATATAGTTTTGACGCCACCTAACCTCTCTAAGCCTGTTTCTCTTCTATATGATGGAGATACTACTAACTTGGGTCAAGTTCCAAGCACAGCACCTTGTAAATAGAAGATGCTTGATATGGCATAGTTATTATGTATAAGCATTGGCTGACTGCTGAAGGACTCTGATGAAAATAGTGGACATAATCTAAATTCTACAGCACTATGCAGACTACATTAGAGGCTTAGGAGAACAGTTAGGAGAAAATTACAGCAGTCTAGGAGTCCTAGGGGATACAGAAAAGTTAAAAAGTAGAAGGATCAAAATAAGTTTTAGAGAATATTTTAGGATAGAATATAATTAAGCAGACTTTGGACACAGTGAAAATACAGTACAGCAGAGAGAATGACAATGTACACGAGAGGAAACAAGCTATGAACTAAAGTCTGGAGGAGGTGAGTGGGGATGAGATAAAGAATCGAAGAGAAGGGACTTCCCTGGTGGCACAGTGGTTAAGAATCTGCCTGCCAATGCAGGGGACACAGGTTCGATCCCTGGTCTGGGCAGATCTCACATTCTGTGGAGCAACTAAGCTGGTGTGCCACAACTACTGAGCCTGTGCTCTAGAGCCTGTGAACCATAACTACTGAGCCCACATGCCATAACTACTGAAGCCCACGCACCTAGAGCCCGTTCTCCGCAATAAGAGAAGCCACCACAATGAGAAGCCTGCGCACTGCAATGAAAAGTAGCCCCTGCTCACCACAAGTAGAGAAAGCCCGCGCAGAGCAACGAAGACCCAACACAGCCAAAAATAAATAAAATTAAAAGAAAAAGACTTGTGCTGAACTGTCTCATTCTAATAAAAAAATATTCATCAAAAAATTTTTTAGGGCTTCCCTGGTGGCGCAGTAGTTGAGAGTCCACCTGCGGATGCAGGGGACATGGGTTCGTGCCCTGGTCCGGGAGGATCCCACATGCCGTGGAGCGGCTGGACCCGTGAGCCATGGTCGCTGAGCCTGCGCGTCCGGAGCCTGTGCTCTGCAACGGGAGAGGCCACAACAGTGAGAGGCCCGCGTACCACAAAAAAAAAAAAAAAAAAATTTAAAAATTAATAATATAAATAAATAAGAATCCAAGGGGAATAGTACTCTTTGCCTGATTTCTTATCTGTTTTTATTCTGTGATAATGTATTTTTGTAGGTGGCATAATTTGGGGAATAAGGTAGGGCATAAGTATTGAACGAAAATAGTCTTGAAAAGAAAGAGAAATACTTATCCATAGAAAGAAGACAGTAAGAAAATGCCAAATGAGGATACATAGACATTTTGAGACAAAAAGAGAAAAGTGAAGGAACACAACTTCTCATTCAAGAAGAATGTGAAGCCATCTGCAAGGAATGCGGTAGGTTTTATATATAAGACTAGAAAAGTGTGGAAATAGTTTAGTCTTTAGTTAGTTAATATCAGGATTTCTCAACCTTGGCACTATTGATGTTTTGGGCTGGATAATTCAATCTTTTTTAGGGAAGATGTGGGGTTTTCCTCTCCTTTTTAGAATGTTTAGCAGCATCCTGGACTCTACCTATTAGATGGCAGTGGCAGCCTTTCCCCCAGCTGCAACAACCAAAAATGTCTGCAGACATACTTACATGCCCCCTGGGAGACAAAAATACCTCCATTTGAGAACCACTCGTCTAGGTGTTGTTGGAATATGATAAGGGGCCTAAAGATACAGACATTGTCTTGTTTGAAGCTGTTTCTCACATCTAGGACATTGTTGGCACATACTGACTCTCCAAATAGATAGACAGATAGATAGATAGATAGGTAGATAGATAGGAAGAAAATGAAGGAAAATAATGATTGATAATTGGCATTGAAGGACTAGATGAAGTTGCATAGCATATATTTGTAGTGGAACCAATGAGACTGATTTTACGGTTAATATTTTCTCCCAAAATTATGGAGGTTCCAGGTCCAGAAGAGGTGAGAGAAACCAGAAAGCTAGAAGTCAAAAGAGGAAAGTATTGGGGCTTCCCTGGTGGCGCAGTGGTTGAGAGTCCACCTGCCGATGCAGGGGACACGGGTTCGTGCCCCGGTCCGGGAAGATCCCATATGCCGCGGAGCAGCTGGGCCCATGAGCCACGGCCGCTGAGCCTGCGCCTCCGCAGCCTGTGCTCCACGACGGGAGAGGCCACAACAGTGAGAGGCCCGCGTACCGCAAAAAAAAAAAAAAAGAAAAAAAAAAAGAGGAAAGTATTTAAAGGAGAAGTGTTAGTTGTTTTTGCTTCCAGCTATTTTTCTTTTTGTTCTTTTTTTTCCTGTAAAAGACAATACAAGTTGTTTAACTTCCTATTAACTTTGTACATACTGAGCACATAGTAGTTGTTAAAAAATTATTTGTTAAATTAATTTATATTCTAAAGTACAAGATTGGGTCTAAATTCAAAATATGAAGTGGTCTGAAAGGGAAGTTGAGAAATAGGATAGAGATAGGTTAAAAAGTAGACCTTAATTACATCCTTTGTTACTAAAAAACAAAACAAAACCTAGTTGAAATAAATAATAGAAAAATTGAATATTTGTTAGTTCTGGATGGTGGGAATATCTATGAAATATCAAATAAATAGAAAAATAAGGAAAAATAAAATAAAATAGAATAAAATATGAAGTGGTGAGAATTGCTGTTTACAATTCAAATCTTTTGATTTATGGGAAAAGCACTCCCTCAGTTTTTCATATAATTATTTTTCCTGCATTTGGAAATGTAGCTATTAATGTAATATCCTCTTCCCAAATTTAGTTTAATCTCCTCCATTTAAAAAATATAAAGCATAAATACAATCAAGGATGCCTCAAACAATATTAAGACTTCTTTTGGAGAGAAAAACAGAAGTAATAGTTTTCCCACCTTTTATAAGTATGATATTGGCTACCTTAGATATTTGTGACATTTGTTATAACTAATTATAGTTTGAATTTGCAAATTTAGACCTTAGGAAGTTATTTATTTTATGTTGGTTCATTTTTCATTAGGTACATAGTAGTACTGTTACTGCTTTTGTGGTTCAAACAGCTAGATTTCCTATAGTTGTGGTTAATCTGGTGAAATATCTAAATGAGTTACCTAATCAATTATTCTTCTGTATCTCTACAACTTACTTGTTAAAATAATACAACATTTTCTCCTTTTTATACTCCCATAACTCTCATGACATTAATTTTCTGAGGGAATAACTAGTTATTTATGTGAACGTCTTCTTTTCCCTGACACAGTGACATAGTAGAATCATCTGCTCTCCCCCAACTAGCATGGTTCCTCCATATAATATATGCTTAAAAATAATTGATGGAGGGCTTCCCTGGTGGCGCAGTGGTTGAGAGTCTGCCTGCGGATGCAGGGGACACGGGTTCGTGCCCTGGTCCGGGAAGATCCCACATGCCGCGGAGCGGCTAGGTCCGTGAGCCACGGCCGCTGAGCCTGCACGTCCAGAGCCTGTGCTCCACAACGGGAGAGGCCACAATAGTGAGAGGCCCACGTACTGCAAAAAATAAAATAATAAAAAAAATTAAAAAATAAAAATAATTGATGGATAAATCAGTGACTGAACAATTACACCTCACTGGTTGAAGTCAGAAGACTTGTGTTCTAGACCCACCTATGTAATTTTGGGCAAATCGCTTAACCTCACTGGACCATGAAGTACTGTAACTGAGCAGGACCTTATGGGGCCTTCCCAGGACAGACTTCTCCTCCATATCCTCTGCTTTAACTCCTCTCTGAAGTACCTACATAACAGTATCTGATGCATATTTCCTGAGTTGTTTTACAGATGGTAAAACCACCACCAAATGGAAGAAATGAACTACTTGATGATCATAAGCACGTAGCCCCCAGACCTACTGGCGCCTAAGGATTGATAATGTTGGCCCCTGTCACACGCCCTGTTACCTCACTATCAACCAGTCAGAGAATTGTGCATGAGCTGATCACATACCCTGGGATGTCCCTCCCTCACCTTGCCTTTTAAAATGCCTTGCTGAAACCCATTGGGGGAGTTCTGGCTTTTTGGAGCACTAGCTGTCTTGAACTCCTTCCTTGGTGCCCTGCAGTAAATGCTGCACCTTCCTTTACCACAACCTGGTGTCAGTAGATTGGCTTTACTGCATAAGGGTGAGTGGACCCAAGTTTGGTTTGATAACAATATGAAAGGTGTTAGGGTAAATGTTACCCAGGGAAGTGTTAAAGTGTAGAGCTGGCTTTTTCATTTTTCCTAAGGAAATGGACACTCAAGCATAACTGTTTATTCCAGCCTGTGTTTTCTTTGGTGGGTACAGAGTCAAATATAAGCATGGATAAAGTTTTCATCCTGGCCAGAAACTTCACTTATGTGAATTTTCAATGCGTGTGAAAGATCTGATAAACATGTGAGGTATGAGATGGCTCATAATTAGAAAAATGTTGAGGGGTTGGACATGTGGAACAGAGAAAAGTGATAGTGTTTATAGAGACAAATGTTGCAAAAATAAGCTACAATAACATTTGGCTTCTTCATGTAAAAAAAAAGTAAACTCCATGAATATGAAATGTTAGGTTTCTCTTCTATACTTGAGAAAATTTCTTTACATGCTGATGCTACCACAGCTCTTTTCTAGCACTATTATCTAGGTTAATTAGATTAAATATGTTGTGCTAAAATGTTTGCTCTCAATCTATTTATGTGAAATAGTCCCTTACTGGTCAAAAGATAGTATGTGAGGCTACACCCATAAATTAGCAAACAAGACAATAAGCTACTTATGCAACATATTTGTGCAATATTATTTCATTTTATATATCCAGATTTTCTCCATTATCAGTTTCAGACTAATCTGCAATTCTGTTTCAAGATGATTATCTGCCATATTCATGCCATGTTCCCTTTGGCTGATGTGTGTGTGTGTGTGTGTGTGTGTGTGTAGTATTTCATACACATTAGTGCTCTTGCAAAAACATCAAAAACCTAAAAATACCAAAAAAATTTTTTTTGATAGCTATTATTTCAAAGTGACCTAGTGCCAGATTTTAAGTAAATTAAATATTCATTTCAGAGCTTATTCTAGATAAAGCATTGTGCTAGTTACAAAGTATATAATTAAGACATGGTCCATGGTCTACCATCTCAGGAAGACTGCAGTCTAGTGGGGGAAGCAGACACAAACAAAACAATTACAATGCAAAGCATGAAAATTTCCCAAAGTGGGATGTTGACAAAAACTCTAAGAGTGCTGAAAAGGTAACAACTAATTCTAAAAGTATCAGTGGGAGGAGGAAACATTTGAACTGAACCTTATAGAATAAATAGGGTTTCAACATGTGATCAGAAAACAAAATAAAACAGCAGGAACAAAGACTTGGAAGTGGGAGGACCTGGGAGATGTTCAGAGAATGGTTAGTGGTTCAGGGTTCCAAAGTAAATAGGGTTGAGTGAGTAGTTGTTCCTTGGTAAGGATTTCAGATTTTATCCTGTATGTGAGAGAAAGATGAAAGAATGTGCAGCAGAATGATATTCTCAGTTAGTTGTTTTAGAAATATCATCCTGGCAGCAGTGTATAGAATTGTCTGAAGAGATGAAAAACCACCTCAGACGAGGATTTGTGAGCTTCCTAAAGGTAAAGATTTGTTTTCCTTATTTTTGCATCGTCAGTGCTTCGTATTGTGCCTGGCACAAAGTATGTTCTCAAAAACATTGAACATTATTACTATGGCCTCGACAGCACAGCATGTGAATATAACAATGAAGCTTAACATCATCACAGGAGATTTCCCCAAATGTGTGGAATTAATCTGGATAGAAAGGGAGCTTTCCCCCTTCTTTTATGGCTCCTCAACTTAGTTATATTCAAGTGTATCTAAACATTTATTTCCACCTAGATTCAAAATAATAATGGTGAATTAAAACTTATGGGGAAAAGTAATTGTACTAAGATTCTCTTTAAATGCATAATTTTAGAAATTATGCAGAAACATTACTGAGAAAAAATATAGATGATTTAGATATGATAAAATTCACTGTAGATATATAAAGAAAACTTTTAGAAATTTCCAAAGACAAGCAAAGAGAAAATATTCGCAAAACATACAGCAGACCAAGAACAAATATTCCTTTTAAAGAGTGTATGGCCTAGCTAAAAGCATGGATTCTGAACCAGACTGTCTGGGTTTGCAATTCTGTCTCATACTTTCTAGCTTAACACTACTTAAATTAGATACTTAAGTTCTCAATGTCCCAGTTTTCTTATCTGTAAACTGGGGTTTGTAATATGGTATCTAGTTTACAAAGAGTGGCAAAGTGTTTATAATAGTGTTTGTCACATAGTAAATGCTCAATAAAAGTTAGCTGTTTTTAAATTATTATTCTTAATGTGGCAGACACTTACTATGTATGTCCCCCAGATCTGTTCTCTCCTTACTATTTTAGTAATAGAATCTCCAAGTTGTAACTATGCACATGACTGTGCAGAATAAAACCTGAATCTTCTAATCTTTATTACAGAGAGGACTGACCATGTGACTAGGGCCTGGCCAATGAGAGGTAAGCAGAAGTGTCATGTGGAAGCTTACGGGAACCTTCCTTAAGAGACAGCTAGATACAGCTTCTTAAGGAACCTTCCTTAAGATACAGCTAGATACCAGATTCTCAAAATTAAATAGAATGAAATTGATCAGGGTCAGTCAGAATGTAGAGCAATAGAGCAAACGTTGAGCAATAAAGCAAATGTAGAGCAAACGTTGCTGGTGGGAATGTAAACTGGTATAATCATTTTGGAAAACAATTTGGCATTCTTGAGTTAAATGTAAAAATATGCACATTTCTCAATAATCAAGAAATTCATTCCGAAATTTATATTCTAGAGAATGGTATATGTGTACTAAGATACATGTACAAGGATATTGACAGCAGCATTATTTGTAATTGCCCAAAACTAATAATCCAAAGATCCATCAATAACAGAATGGATAAACAAGTTGACGTATATTTATACGAAGGGAGTAATTCAACAATGAAATTGAATTAACATATATACGTACAACAACATCCACTGAATGGAAGAAGCAAGAACCAAACTAACACAAACAGTAGGATTAAAAAATATGCGAAACTATATCATTTATAAATGCATACTTGGGTGAAACTTTAAAGAAAAGCAAGGCAATGATTATCATAAAGTCAGGATTATAGTAATCTCTAGATCTAGGAAGAGACTTCCTCTAGGGAGAGTTATGATTAGAAAAGGAAACGGAGAGCTCCTGAAATTCTTGTAATGCTGTTTCTGAGTAGAGTTTGCATGGATGTTTCTTTAAAATAATTTTTAAACTATACATTGTCTTATGGACTTTTCTACATGCACATTGTATTTCACAATTTTAATTACAGATTATATAAAGGAACATTGTGCTCTTGGTCTCTCCTCTTTTTCATTCCTTCCTCCATCCTGATGCCTGAAATATAGATACTGTCACCTGAGACCATGAAAACAAGGATCACAACCTAGGAATATCAGAGTAATGAGCTGGAAGGTAAGTCCCTGAGGACTTTGTGAGGACAGCTGCCATATCAGTTTTGAAGCTTTTACCTCTATGCTTCATTTACACGAAAGAGAAATAAATTTTATATTATTTTGGAATATTCTGTTTTTTACACAGCCAAACTTGATATTAACTAATATACCTATACTCAAGATCTTCAAAAAGACAACCTACTCAATAGAAAAATTGCCTGATCTCACTCACACATACACACACACACACACACACACACACACGTATCAGATCAGCAAAAATATTTAAAGAGCAATATATTCATTTCTGTTGAGTATTCAGGAAAATGGTTCCTCTCAGGCACTGTTAACATAAAATGCATAAATTTGGGGGAGGTAAATTGGTAATAGCTATTAAATCTGAAATGGTCTCACTTATGTGAGTCAGCAAAACAACAAAATATATACCATAGAAATAACAGCAATAATATTCAAGACCATATGTCCAAGAATTCTTACTGCGGTATTATTTTCAAGGTAAAAAGCTGGAAACAATCTGTTAAAATCCATCAGTAGTAGAAAGTTTGGATAAATTATGGCACATCCTTACTATGAAATATGTGGCTGTTTAAAAATGAGTTAAATCTGTATGTCTTGATCTGGAAGGTTGTTCAGAATGTATTGTTTAGTGAGGGAAATAAGTAACCCATTTTTATATAATTGGCCAAACTATTTTGTGCATGCATACCTGTATAAATTTGTATGAACATGCAGTAAAGTGTGAAAAGATACACCCCAGATTGTTAACATCATCTACCTGGGAGTTGGGGTGGTAACAGAGATTACTTTTTCTGTATCCATCTTGGGATGGTTTTATTGGTTAGGATGAGTATAACTACTTCGTGTTACTTTTGTAATTTTTGCAAAATTATATTAAAATTGGTTTAAAAAAAGGTATACATCCAAGAACACAGAATAATTAATGTACTTCAATGCCAGATGAACACCTTTACAACTGATTCTTGCTAAACATAAAATCCGTATCGCTGTAGCAAACTGCACAAACCTCTACAACGTAGAATGAAGTAGGTAACTTACTGTGGTTTAACCACTGAGTTTCATAATTAGTATTTCGTTAATAATTAACTTGAAAGAAACCCATGTGTTAGTAAAATAAATAAGTCTATGTTACTTCTTGCAATCCTCTGGGAAGGAATCAAAGGCCAAGCTATGTCAGGAAGGCAGGATTAGGAAACGGAAAGAAAGGGACAAGTCTCCTTCCTTCTCAGGTGGATCTAGGGACTCCTAAATGAGTCTGCCGGTGAAAGGGCGGCTGTGATCAAGGTATACAATTTGCATTTCCCCAGTCTAACTCGTTCTTTTCCTGCCCCTCCTCGAAGGTTCTTCTGCTAAGGCATGACCATCACCTAGCCAGACATGTCTGGAGTCACGTTTGCCTCCTCCCTTTTGCTTTCCTTTGCCCCTGAATCTGGCTGCTAAATCCTCTCATCTGCCCTCCGGCTCGCCTCTGCCCTTGTCCTCATCTGGTCCCTCCGCGTTCGGCGCAGCCACACCAAAGAATTTCAGACTCCTGTGGCCGTCGCGACTTTTCACACTGGCTCCTCCGAGCTTCCCGCCACCATCCCCACGGTCACTGTCCCTCTTGTGCCGCGAAGGTTTGCTCACCTGTGAGAATCTCGGCGCTGACTACATCACGTGCTTGGGCCGTCTCCTGCCTGGGCGTCCCAGGACGTGGGCTACCGCAGACGGAAGTGCCCTCATCCCGAGGGGCGGGGCAAGACGGCGTGGCGGGGCGACGCCAGGCCCGGCTGGCCAATGAAAGCACTGAGCGCACGGTCAGAGGTCACGTGTCCAGTGGGCGGGAATTTTCTCCTGGGAAGAGCGGGAGGACGCGATTTCACCTCTGGTGAAAACTCTGAGAGGCTGGAGAGAGGAGGGAGGTAAGGTGTTCTCGAGCTGAGGGGAAGAAAAGGTCGGGCTGGGGCTAGAGTATGGCGGCTCCGAAATCTCTAGAAAACAGATTTGTGAGGCCCGGCTGATGTGGTTCTGTGGGGACAAGACCCCAGAACCAGCGCCCACCTAACCTAATTGGGCAAGAATAGAGGGTGTGAAGGGAACAGAAAGGCCAATAGGATTTCTAGCCACTATTAGGTTGTATAGATTAAACAACCTGAGAATATCCGTGAACCTTACCGCCTCTGCGATTTGACAATGGTGAAAGTGTGGGTTTTGTGCAAGGAAGTGAGGAAGGGAAGAAATCTCCCGATGCCTGAGGCTGGTGGAAGGAGATGGGAAGCCTGCAATCCACCCTCACCTCTGTGTGATCTTAAGTACTCTTGGGAATAATATTCCATTTTATATTTGTACGCTGTAAATAGATACAATTTTTATTGTATCTATTCTGTCTCAATAAAGCTGGGTGGAAAAAACTAACTTCTCTAGCATTGTGCATAAGAGCCTGACCTAATGATTTGTATGCATTTCTATTCTGACCCAACAGAGTCCTGTCAGGAGGTAGCACAGGAGCAATAAAATTTTTAGGAATATGTAAGGAAAACTATTTCAGGAATTGCTGCAATTCAGAAGTTGATTATTTTAAGATACCTTCTCTCTAACCATGATTTTGCTTGGTTTCCCCCTTGTCTTGGATTTTAGAAGTAAGGCCAGTTTCTCTCTCTTCATGTCCACCCACGCTATGAGATGGATTCAAATATCTATAATGCAATGAAATACAGTTGACAGATGAAAGAAATTTTATGAATGTATATGATGTCCGGTATCTTATTTAAGTACTATACATTTAGCATGAATTTAAATGATTAACTTCAATACAACAGTAATTATTGTTTAATGAAGTTGATGAGAGTGATGAATCCAAAGCTGATAGAATATTAGGCTTCACAAGAAAGGAAAATTTAAGATAAACGCTGACAATAAACTGAATGGATATACTAGGTAGAGGTGGTTGATTTTTAACTTTTTCTACTATCGGGCACATTCAAATAATTTTTCCTGAAAGTGCAATATCAAGAAGTAGAAATTCTAGAATCAATATTTGCTTCAAAGATCAGTGATACTCTGTATGGAAAAGGTATGGAAGTACAATGATTGGAAATATTTCCAGAGAAGTAATCACCAGTTAGAAGATGCTTATGTTGGCATTAAGAGTGAAAGAGGGCACCAACACTATGTGTTCCCCACACTTGTTGATATCACAGAATCTAACAACATTAAAAAGTTTTCACATAACTTATTGGGTTTGTTTTCATTGGAATGCTTATTATAATATCCAAAATGTCTTCTGATTCATTAGTGAAATAAAATAATTGTGCTCTATATTAAGAGGTTTGCACTTAGATTTTTAACCCAGTAATTGAGTAGTTAAGAATGTTCACTTGACGATAACTGAAAATAGGAATAGATTCATAGCCAATTAACGTAAATGAGATCTTCAGTTCTTCTGGAGAGCAGTTTTACTATTTGGAAATAGGTAAACCTCAAACAGATTTTAAATGATAATGAAACTAAGCAAGACCATTTGGATTAAAATGTGTATTTCATTCACTGAAAGCTTACTGACAAACTACTACTGTATGGAAACTTCTAGTTTATATCTGAATTCCCAAAAACATTTTAAATGATTGATCAAAATGCTAAGAACTTTCTGATAAACTGGACTGTGTCCTAGAGTAAATATTCTAAGCTGTAATTCCTCTGATTCTCACGTAAATGAGAACCATTTTGGACTCATTCAGCATTCAAAATTTATTGAGACAATCTGGGACTAGCAGATGCAAACTATTATATATAGGATGGATAAACAACAAGGTCCTATCGTATAGCACAGGGAGCTATATTCAGTATCCTGTGATAAACCATAATGGAAAAGAAAAAAAATTTACTTCATTAGGTGAATTTGTTGATTTACTAATAATGACCCAATGACCTAAAAATAATATACTATAGTTGCTTTATTCCAAATGAGCTAGTAGGGAATTCTAACTCAGGCTTTTTATTTTCTAAGAGAGTGGAATTTTCCAAATCCTACTCCACTGAGCACAGTTTTGCCCTTTTTCAAGATCACTTAGGAAATACAGTTATCCTGAGAAAATCACTATCAGTCTTGTGAACCCCAGCCTCTTTTGCAACAAAATGATCACATTAAATATATTGCAATCCACCAGCTAGGAGTTGTATGGATAAAATAGTATGAAAAATATATGAACAATTTTATACCAATATATATTATTTTCATATTAGATTTAAATCACAGTAATAAATGTTATTTTCATAGTTAAATTTTTATCATTCAGAGCCTTTTTTAAAATGAATGAACCAATGGTTTGTGATTAAGAATGGTTTTCTGCTCCTGGCTTTGCTGTTTTACCAACATTTACTTTTAATTTTTATATTTCCGGACGTTGTAATTTGTACTGCTTCCAAAGAAAGAAGACATGTTTCCAGCATTCAAATATTGCGCAATAGACTATTCATATGAGGTAGAGTATTACTGGATCACTACCTGTTTACTAAAAATTATGATATAAAAATGTTATCTACATTCACTATATGATTATGATTATTTTTCAGTAGTCCTTAGAGTAATCCTTAGTCTAATTACTTTGAAATTCATTTAAAATTACTTTCCACTTTTAATATACCTTAAAAATGCTACTTTGGGAAGGAAATTATTGACAATTTAACATGAATTTGAAGCTGTCAGCAGGAAAAAAATATAGAAACTCTTGACAAGTTTGGACTGCTTTTATGAATGATCTTGAGCGATCTTGAGAGGAGTGGGGAAAAAGCAATCCCAGTTATCTTTATGATAAAATGACAGTAACAATATGTATTGGCCACTTACTATGGGCCAGATACTTCGCTCTTTTGATGGATTATATCATTTGATCACTTGCTCTTTTGATGGATTATGTCATTTTGATGATCATAACTACTCCATGAGGAAGATACTATTATCTTATCAGATTTTACAGTTTTACAGGTTAGAAAAATGGTGTCTAGAGAAGTTAAATAGCTTGTACAAAGCTGAAATTCAAACCAGGCACATCGTTAAGAAACTAATTAAGGACTTCCCTGGCAGTCTAGTGGTTAAGACTCTGCGCACCCAATACAGGGGACATGGGTTCGATCCTGGTGGGGGAACTAAGATATCGCATGTCACGCAGCAAAAAAAAAAAGAAAGAAAGAAAAAAGAAACTAATTAGAATAGTTGTCACACAACAGTTCATAGTTCTTATGATCTTAATTAACAAGTTAAATTTTGGTTTTCTTTATAACCTTGACCCCCATCAATCAGGAAAAAAATTGCTCCACTATAACTAAAACTGTGTTATATTTTATAGGAAATAAAAAAGGTATATAGGTATCTTCAGGTTTTCTTATTCCCTCATAACCGAGGAAGACAAATGTATCATTATAACACATATATGGTAGGGAATCAGAGGTCATCGTTACACAAATATTTATGAATGTATTATCCACTTGCAAAATTAGTCTATACTCAAACATCCTCACACTTTCATCCTCACCAATGGTATCTTAGTTTCTTGCTGGTATCTTAGTTTCTTGCCATGATACAATACAGATATACTAATCAATGGCAAATCTTGCAAAAGATACTGGGTTTTGTAAAGTTCGTGAAAACTGTGTTGAAGAACCACTCAAATAACAGGTAAAGTTATTATCAGACGAAGATTTTACAAAATTAGACCAGATTACAGACAAGAGAAAGAGAATGGTTTGAATATCAAAGGAGTCAGAGATGCCTTGGGAAAATTTGATTAAATCTTCAAATATTTTCTAGAAATATTTATGATCAAAGGTGAAGTAATGACTAGTATCATGCATATCGTCATATAACACGGTTTTGAGGGAAATTATGACAAAAAATCAGTTATAAATATAAGCTAACTATGAACAAAATTTCATTAAATATAAATTTTAATTTTTATAACTTTATTTCATTTTTTAGACAAAGTTCTAATCAAGCTTTTCTTTCCTTTTTACTATGAATCTTTGGTCCTCATTTTATATAAATTACTTTAACTGAGCTTTTCTTTGTACCATTTATTCTTAGATAATGAAGACCTCTTATTTAATATGTTATTATACCTTCAGCAAACATAAAACTCTTGGGAAGTAATGCAAGAAACTATTATTTGTCCAAATACGTAGAATAATGAATTCTGTGGGAAGTTGAGAGTCACTGAGGGACGGCTTCATAGAGGAAATATTGCTTAAGATGAGCCTTGAAAGATGAATAGAATTTTGATAGCTAGAGAAGAGTATCAGGGCATTTTTCAGAGGCACAGTGTAGACCACAGTGTTGATGAGGAAGTGACCACTAAATGTTAACGGGGTAGTAATTGATCTATTTAAAGACTACAGTTAGTATTAAAGAGTAATGGGAAATAAAGCAGGAAACTAAAGGCAGACCCAAGTATAGAGAATTTTGATTTATAAGCTTACTTAACTGATTTAACATCCTTTTAAGGTTTAATTATTAGATTTTTTAAAAAATTAGTAACATATTTGCTGGATGTCACAAGTGAAACTGTGCAAAGATGTAGAAAACAAAAGTTAAGATAGCCATATTATACTGTTAAGTGAAAAACAGCACATTGCTAAATGGTATATAAATGATGTGATCCCATTTTTTTTGTCACACACACACACACACACACACACACACACACACACACATATTTTAGCCTAATCTAGAAAAGAAAGTATCTAGGAAAATACACCAAACTATTACTGATATGACTAGGGACCTTGACTTTCTCAGTTATGTGGTTCTGTGTTAGATATTTTATAGTAAGCATGTATTACCTTTAAATAAAAATAATATAAATTTGAGAGAATTTTAGTATTCTGAATATTGACAGATAAGTATTTTAAACCCACTATATATTAAAAGATTTTATAATCTTACTTTCTTACATAGAATGTAGTTAGAAAGAAGTTTTGCAGAGATGCTTTATTGCTTCGAATCCCTTCATGTTTATATCAAGATGAAAATTATCCTGCAAGAATTACTGATAATAAATTTAGGAAGCCATGGACAAGAGGTATGTTTTATTTTTATTTTTTAAAAATTTATTTTTAAAAGTGTTTCAGAGTTTAGCATAATAAATTATTAAGAAAATGCAGTGATTTTCTCATTATATAAAAGTGTATTCATATCAGAATTCCAAGAAGTTTACAAATTAATATTTTTATGACAGAATTTAGGTGACAAAGTAAGGAATTGGAAAGTTTATACTAGATATGAATAGAATAAATAAAAGATATGTAGGTGATGAAGTCTTAAAATATTTTAACATTGTAACATTTGTTGTACTATAATAGGATCTTGTTCAACTGTAGGAAGGCTACTTTAAGTTGTAATAATACACTGAATATAAAACTATTTTTAAATGTATATGTACAAAATACCATCTTTTGCTTTTATCATGTCATAGACTTAAGAAAGACTAGCCTCCCTGGAGGATACAAGTCAGTTAACGACATTTATTTACCCTGTATTCTGTATAGGCACCGTTACAGGTGCTAAGAACACAGTTATGAATAAGTCATAGAAATAGTCCCTGCCTTCACTGGGTTTTCAGACAGGTAAGGAGGATACAACAATAAAACCATTAAACATGTAAACTAATATTTGGTATTGATAAATGTATAGAGAAGATACATAGTGTAATGTTACATGAAATTTCAGGAGTAGGGAATGCTATTTCCTAAGATGGTTAGGGTAGGACTACAATGAAGAGGTGGACATTTGAGTTGAGATCTGAGTAATAAGACGGCAGCAGCCATAAAAAGATATAGGGGAGAAGCCTTTCAAGCAAATGCAAAGTTCCTGACTCAGGAGTAAACTTGATGTGTGTAAGGACCAGAAAATTAGGCCATCGTGACTACTTAATGAAAAAGGGGAGATCTGACAAGTAGGCAGATTCTGAAAGATATGAGGCTTTGAAGGCCATAAGATGGAGTTTGTTTGTTTGTTTTTTTATATTATGGCTGATATGGTAAGTCATTGGACAGTTTTAAGAAAAAGTGGCATAACCTGATTTTTGCATTAGAAAAACCATTCTTGTTGTTTGGAGGTTGGAAGGGGTAGGGATTGGGAGGCAAGGGTAGAGGCGAGAAAATCAATCAGGAAGCTACTGTATGGTTCAGAATCTAGACTACTAGGTGAATCTATACTCTACATAAAAGATGGTACCTTAAACTAGGCTTATAGTAATAAAGATGTGAGAAGTGGTTGAGATTGGGATAATTTTAGAGGTCCAGCCAACAGTGAGAGGGTTAAAAAAAAAAATAGAAGAATAAAGAGTTTCTTCTAGGTTTTTGACCTGAGCAACTGGTGGATGGCAGTGCTATTTCCTAAGATGGGGAAAGGCTTGTGGGGAAGCCTATTCGTGGCTGGAGTCAATAGCTCTGCTTTGGCCAGGTTAAAATGCCTATTAGGCATCTAAGTGGAGACATCAAGAGGCAATTGGTTATATTAATCTTGAGCACAGCTGGAGTTTCAAATTGGGGTCATTGATATGTAGACGCACATTAATTTGTAGAACTGTATGAAGTCACTGAGAGCATGAGTATAGATAGAGCAGAGAACCTAGGACAAAGCGGTAGAACACTCCAGCCATTAAAAGGCTGATATAGAAGGTGAAACCAGCTAAGAAGACAAGTGAGGTAGAAAAACCAGAAGAGTGTGGTGTTGTAGAAGTCTAAAGAAGAAAGTGTTTCAAGAAGGAAGAAGTGGTCAAAAGCATTGGTCCCTGTTAAAGTGTCAAGTAAGATGAGAATTGTGTGTTGACCATTAGCTTAATTAAATGTAGATCATTGATGACCTTGGTAAGAGCAGTTCCACTGGAATATTGTGTATGAAAGCCTGATCAGAGTATGTTGAGAAGAGAATGGGAAGTGGGATGTGAGATGGTAGTTATAAACAACTCTTTTGAAGAATTTTGCTATGACGGTAAATAGAAAAATAGAGGTGCATTAGCTGAAGGGAGAAATGGGGTAAAGAGTTTTTTTTTTAGATGTGCGAATTAAAAAAATATATGTGTGATAAGGAAAGAGACTATAAAATGTTTGTCTGCCAATGGAAATAATCTTGGTAAAAAGAAAGAAAATGATGATGCAGGAAATAAAAAGGATAACTTAGTAAAAGAGGATAATATCAAGAGCACAATGGGAGGAGTTGGTATTAGAAGCCAGGATGGTTCTTCCACTATGAAACGATAGGAAGGCAGGGTTTGTAGGTACTTATGGTAGTGAGATGTTAGAATTGGTGGTAGAAGATGAGGTCGTTCTTTTCTATTTATACTAACTTTTTGTGTGGAGGCAAGGACATAGAGAGTGGGTAGGGGGATGAGTATCAAAAATTTGAGGTGGGGGGAGTGTCAAATAGTTGTCCTGAAGAATGAGAAAGTCAGTTTTATTAAGAAGGATATTAAGATGAATTACCATTATCATCTGTCAGTGTTGGATGCCCATTTAAAAGTTATGGTCAAAATCTCAAGTGAGCTTATTCAGAATGGCTGGGGTTTTTTTTTCCCAAATAATTTTCAGCTGTTCTAGTGTACATATACAAAGTGAAGAGTAGGGGGTTTCCTAAGTTGGTATAAGGGAAAGAGAGGCAAGGGAATTAAGAGTCTTTGTGAGGGAGTGATTGTGAGACTGGCCATGGAACCTAAGCTGTATGAGAAAGGAAGTGAGGACATGAGGGAGGATGAATATATTGTAAAAATGGAAGGGTCAGTGGATTGAAGGTCTCAGTCAGGTTGGAAATAAAGTAAAGAGTAGCTTTCATCAAATGCTTCTCTAAAACTATAGAAGGAAAAAAATGAGTTAATTATTTTTCCTAATTCTTTTCCTTTTCTTCTTTTTAAAAATAATAATAACAATAACACCAAAATTTATTAGGCATTTACACCATGTCAGGCACCATTCTAAGCAATTTACATGTCTTATCACATTTAATCTTTACAACACTATGAAAAGGCCATTATTGTTCCTAATTTGTAGATAAGTAAACTGAGGTAGAAAGAGGTTAAGAGATTTACCCAAGATCATGCAGTTAATAAAGTAGCAGTATAAGTATCTAGGCAGGGTGATTCCAGAACCTGTATTCTTAACCACTAAACTTTTATATTTTCAGTGAGGCACAGACTCAGATGTTCAGTTATTTGTTCAAGGTAACAAGAATAGTAAGAGCTAACTCTTAGGTAGAATACAGGTCCTTTGCCTCTTCACTCAGTTGCTGCTTCTGACACTAGCATATGACGTGGTTCCTCTCCTCAAGGAATGAAGGGTCTAATTTGGGAGACAAGCTATAGATACAAATAAAATTTTAAACTATGACTGTATATGATTAAGTACTGAAGTGAGTGCCACTGACAATATTATGGCCCTTCAAGGGGAATGTATCAGAGTGAGCTGGAATGGTAAATAAAGGCTTTATGAGAAGTTACATGAGCTGTTGAACAGGATTATCTGGGATGGTAGTGCTGTATAAGCAAAAGAGAGGCTGTATAAATGAGAATGCTCTGTTCAGGTGATATTGTTCTGACTGTGGTGAGGCGGGTTTTTTTTTAATTTTTTAGTGGGTGTTGTAATAATGAGAATGATTATTTAAGTATTTGGAATCTGGTATAACTTGAAAAAATTACATTTGTGAACAAATAAAGATAACACCATAATGTAAAAGGTGAATGTTTGGCTTCCTTGTATTAAGTTTAAAAGAAAATTCCAGAAGCTAACGTTTACCATTCTCCTTTCTAGTTTCAGCTGTTTCAGTTAGTGAAATGACAGAAATCTCACTCTTGGATCAATGGAAAGCAAGTCTCTTTGTGGAGGAGTTCCCTGCGAAGTATGTATCCTTAATCCCAAATTTCCCCTTTACATCTAGAAGATGAATAGTAAATTCTCCAGACAGCTAAGAGAGAAGATCCTTTCCTTTACATCCTCACAGGTTTTCTTCTTTTATCCAAAAAACAAGCCCTAGTCTGAACCACAAAGGAGGGGTTAATCGAAATGATTTACAGCCTCTTTTCTATCTTTTCCTCATTTGTCACATATTAACAGTTTTCTATGCATTTGTATTGGAAAAGACAGAAATAAAGCCAAGACGGTATTATGCTTTTAACAATAAGTAAACTTTTGGTGGAAAGTGTCTATAAAAAATCCTTTATATTAAAATCAGTCTTTTTAATCCCTGTAGTAGAAATGCAGATTAAGGCTATTTTCTAACATACTTTGTCAAAATGTTATTTATTATTAGTTCACTCATTCATCAGATATTTATTGCATACTATTCTGTATGCTGGATACAGGATAAAAAATGAATAAGATACAGTCTCTACTCTCAAAGAACACAAGAAAATAGGGATAGAGATTTATAAATAAATAATTACGATAGAATGTGGGAAGTACAATGCCAGAGATAGGAACACAGAGCATAATATGAGGAAGAACATCTAACCCATTCTATGATGTTCAGGTAGACATAAAGTAGAGATTTTAGTGCAAATGTAAATAATTTACTCTGCTGCTTCACTTCATGCAAAGAGTACTGATCAGACCCAGGAAGGATTTAGTTATTGTTCAGATTTCCAGTTTTAGTAATTTAAGTTTTCCTCAGTTACTCTTTTTTTTTTTTTTTTTTTTTTTTTTTTTTTTTTTTTTTTTTTTTTTTTTATTTTTTTTTTTTAAACATCTTTATTGGAGCATAATTGCTTTACAATGGTATGTTAGTTTCAGCTTCACAACAAAATGAATCAGTTATATATATACATATGTTCCCATATCTCTTCCCACTTGCGTCACCCTCCCTCCCACCCTCCCTATCCCACCCCTTCAGGCGGTCACACAGCACCGAGCTGATCTCCCTGTGCTATGCGGCTGCTTCCCACTAGCTATCTACCTTACGTTTGGTAGTGTATACATGTCCATGCCTCTTTATTGCTTTGTCACCGTTTACCCTTCCCCCTCCCCATAGCCTCAAGTCCATTCTCTAGTAAGTCTGTGTCTTTATTCCTGTTTCACCCCTAGGTTTTTCATGACATTTTTTTTTTCTTAAATTCCATATATATGTGTTAGCATACGGGTCTCTTGCAGACAGCAAATATATGGGTCTTGTTTTTGTATCCATTCAGCCAATCTGTGTCTTTTGGTGGGAGCATTTAGTCCATTTACATTTAAGGTAATTATCGATATGTGTGTTCCCATTCCCATTTTCTTAATTGTTTTGGGTTTGTTATTGTAGGTCTTTTCCTTCTTTTGTGTTTCTTGCCTAGAGAAGTTCCTTTAGCAGTTGTTGTAGAGCTGGTTTGGTGGTGCTGAACTCTCTCAGCTTTTGCTTGTCTCTAAAGGTTTTAATTTCTCCATCAAATCTGAATGAGATCCTTGCTGGGTAGAGTAATCTTGGTTGCAGGTTTTTCTCCTTCAACACTTTCAATATGTCCTGCCACTCCCTTCTGGCTTGCAGAGTTTCTGCTGAAAGATCAGCTGTTAACCTTATGGGGATTCCCTTGTGTGTTATTTGTTGTTTTTCCCTTGCTGCTTTTAATATGTTTTCTTTGTATTTAATTTTTGACAGTTTGATTAATATGTGTCTTGGCGTATTTCTCCTTGGATTTATCCTGTATGGGACTCTCTGTGCTTCCTGGACTTGATTAACTATTTCCTTTCCCATATTAGGGAAGTTTTCAACTATAATCTCTTCAAATATTTTCTCAGTCCCTTTCTTTTTCTCTTCTTCTTCTGGAACCCCTATAATTCGAATGTTGGTACGTTTAATGTTGTCCCAGAGGTCTCTGAGACTGTCCTCAGTTCTTTTCATTCTTTTTTCTTTATTCTGCTCTGCAGTAGTTATTTCCACTATTTTATCTTCCAGGTCACTTATCCGTTCTTCTGCCTCAGTTATTCTGCTATTGATCCCATCTAGAGTACTTTTAATTTCATTTATTGTGTTGTTCATCGTTGCTTGTTTCATCTTTAGTTCTTCTAGGTCCTTGTTAACTGATTCTTGCATTTTGTCCATTCTATTGTCCATTCTATCTCCAAGATTTCGGATCAACCTTACTATCATTATTTTGAATTCTTTTTCAGGTAGACTGCCTATTTCCTCTTCATTTGTTAGGTCTGATGGGTTTTTATCTTGCTCCTTCATCTGCGGTGTGTTTTTCTGTCTTTTCATTTTGCTTATCCTACTGTGTTTGGGGTCTCCTTTTTTGCAGGCTGAAGGTTCGTAGTTCCTGTTGTTTTTTGTGTCTGTCCCCAGTGGCTAAGGTTGGTTCAGTGGGTTGTGTAGGCTTCCTGGTGGAGGGTACTAGTGCCTGTGTTCTGGTGGATGAGGCTAGATCTTGTCTTTCTGGTGGGCAGGTCCACGTCTGGTGGTGTGTTTTGGGGTGTCTGTAGACTTATTATGATTTTGGGCCGCCTCTCTGCTAATGGGTGGGGTTGTGTTCCTGTCTTGCTAGTTGTTTGGCATAGGATGTCCAGCACTGTAGGTTGCTGGTCGTTGAGTGAAGCTGGGTGCTGGCGTTGAGATGGAGATCTCTCGGAAATTTTTGCTGTTTGATATTATGTGCAGCTGGGAGGTCTCTTGTGGATCAGTGTCCTGAAGTTGGCTCTCCCACCTCAGAGGCACAGCACTGACTCCTGGCTGCAGCACCAAGAGCCTTTCATCCACAGGGCTCCTTAATTTGGGATGATTGGTTGTCTATTCAGGTATTCCACAGATGCAGGGTACATCAAGTTGATTGTGGAGCTTTAATCCGCTGCTTCTGATGCTGCTGGGAGAGATTTCCCTTTCTCTTCTTTGTTCTCACAGCTCCCAGGGGCTCAGCTTTGGATTTAGCCCCGCCTGTGCATGTAGGTCGCCGGAGGGCGTCTGTTCTTTGCTCAGACAGGACGGGGTTAAAGGAGCCGCTGATTCGGAGGCTCTGGGTCACTCAGGCCCGGGGGTAGTGAGGGGCACGGAGTGTGGGGCGGGCCTGCGGCGGCAGAGGCCGGCGAGAAGTTGCAGCCTGAGGCGCGCCTGTGCGTTCTCCCGGGGGAGTTGTCCCTGGATCCCGGGACCCTGGCAGTGGCGGGCTGCACAGGCTCCCCGGAAGGGCGTGTGGCTAGTGACCTGTGTTCGCACACAGGCCTCCCGGTGGCGGCAGCAGCGGCCCTAGCGTCTCATGTCTGTCTCTGGGCTCCGCACTTTTAGCCGCGGCTCGCGCCCGTCCCTGGAGCTCTCTCAAGCAGCGTTCTTAATCCCCTCTCCCCGTGCACCAGGAAACAAAGAGGGACGTAAAAGTCTCTTGCCTCTTCGGCAGTTCCAGACTTCTCCCCGGACTCTCTCCCGGCCAGACGCGGCGCACTAACGCCCTGCAGGCTGTGTTCACGCCGCCAACCTCAGTCCTCTCCTGGCGCTCCGACAAAAGCCGGAGCCTCAGCTCCCAGTCCCGCCCGCCCCGGCGGGCGAGCAGACAAGCCTCTCGGCTGGCGAGTTCCGGTCGGCCCGATCCTCTGCGCTGGAATCTGTCCGCTTTGTCCTCCGCACCCCTGTTGCTGTGCTCTCCTCCGCGGCTCCCAAGCTCCCCCACTCCGCCTCCCGAAGCCTCCACCCGCGAAGGGGCTTCCTAGTGTGTGGACACTTTTCCTCCTTCACAGCTCTCCCGCTGGTGCAGGACCCGTCCCTATCCTTTTGTCTCTGTTTAGTTTTTTCTTTTGCCCTACCCAGGTACGTGGGGGGTTTCTTGCCTTTTGGGAGGTCTGAGGTCTTCTGCCAGCGTTCAGTAGATGCTCCTCCTCAGTTACTCTTGAAAGAAACAAATAACCAACTTAAATGTGTCCAGCCTCTAAATACAGAGAAGCCCAATTTACTATTTCTGTCATCTAGGAATTTGAAAATCAGATTAGGAAGATAATATATGAGCAGAAAAAAATTAACAATGTTAAGAATTAAATGATAATATAAAATGACCATCAAAAGGTCTATCACAAGGTATAAGGTCACTACAAAGTATCTATCACATGACTAAACTCTAGAGCAGGGAGGAAGCAGAAAAGTGTAGTAAAAAGAGCTCTGCACTATGAAATAAAAGATGTGGACTTGATTTGAAAAGTCAAGTAGTGACTCAACAAGTCATTTTCTCTCTCTGATCCTCACTTTCTGTATCAGTATAATGATGATGAGTCAGTGTTTCTCAAACTTTAATGTACATATGAATCGCTGAGGATCTTATTAAAAATGGAGATTCTGATTCAGTCAGTCTGTATTGGGACCTGAGATTCTGCACTTCTAATATGCTCTTAAGTGTGCTGATGCTGCTGGTCCAGGAGCCTACTTTGAGTTACAAGATACAAGATGCTCTCTAAAATTTCTTTTCACCCTAAGAGTTAGATTGGTAGGGCTGTGCCTTTATAAGCAGGAGAGATCAGCTTCACAAAGAAGTAGGAACTGAGCTTGAGCTGGACAAAGAAGGATAAACTAAGTTGAGAGAAAGCATTTCAGGCAAAGGAAACAGCCCGTCTGAATAGAAGCAAAAATGTGCAATAATTACTCAACAAAGGCAATGATCAGGCTCAAACAAAGGATTCCTGTATGAGAGAAATGCGAGGCCCTGAAGCAATGGGCACCCCATCATAACCGACCCTCCATTTTGCAGTACCAAGATCATGTCCATGGCAAAGAAGGTGGAATCTGTGGCACCACGTAGAATAAAATTTATATTTCTCTGCCTCCCTGTAGCCACGTGACTGAGCTTTTCCCAAAGCATATAATCAAAAGACGCTTATGCAATTTCTGAAGAATGTCCTTAAAAGGAAATGGTGTGTTTTTCTCCTCACTTTTCTCCTTTCTGATGTTATGATAGATTACAGATGTAACAATTGGTTCCAGCAACCACCTTGGAGTATACAGGATAAGAACTAAATCTAGGAATGGCAGAGTGGAACAAAAGAAGCCTCAGCCCCTGATGAATTGAAACTGTCTCACTAGCCATGACCTGCTAGCCTCGAGACTTTTTGTGTGTGTTTTAGTCATCATTAATTTCAAGTTTGTCTCATGAAGTGAAATTTAATTTTTAATAGCCTTTACTTTTTAGATCACTTTTTGGTTCACAGCAAAATTGAGCAGAAGGTTTAGAGATTTCCCACATCAAAATTTAATTTTAAATTCGGGAGCTTTGTTACCTAATGGAAATTAAGAATAAACATTCTGATCATTAGCACTACCTAGATTTCCTAAACCTTGCTTTTCCTCTCTTTCTCACCTCTGTTTCTTCCTCCTGTTTTGTTGCTTCTTAATATTGATTCTAAGATCTCAGTTTTTTTACTTTTATTAATTTGTTGGTACACTGTTTTAACATATATAGGCATTTTCTGTCATGTGTCCTGAAAAACCTTATGTTCTTCAAAACTGCACACTAAAAATAACAGGGCATACAGGAAAATTAGCTTCTGTAGTCACAGCTATGCTACTTGCAACAGAGCACTAATAAAAATAATAACTATTCTAACTTGTTTTAAAAAAAGACCACCAGCATACTTGAAAAGACATGTTAAATTCCTAACAAATACATATTAGGGTAAATATAGAAATTTGAAAAAAATGAAGATATCTTAATGGGCAGGCTAAAGGAGGAGTTGAGGCTACTGAATTATGGAGACAAGGGCAAAATGCAAAAAGATCATGGAGAACCATGCAGTAAGCTTCCTAGCTTCCAGGACAGAGCTCATGGCCAACTAGAGCAAGAGGAAGAACATATAACAACATTCTCTATTCCTCTGTGGCTTGCTGCATTCAGATGAATGCAGTTGAATACAGGACATTGCACATATATTTAGTTCATGTACACCTCATAATAACTATGTGAGATGGGTATTACAGTCCCAAGATTACATGTAAGAAACTAAGACTCAGATTAAGTCAATTGCCCACAGACATGTAGCTAGTCAATAGTTGGAGTGAGGATTCAAACCCTCAAACCCTAGTCTGTATGACCCTATACTCTGGTTTGGTTTATATAACATCTTTATTGAGATAAAATTCATATCCATATAACTCCCATTTAAAATGTCCAACTCTGGGACTTCCCTAGTGGTCCAATGGTTAACACTTTGCTCTCCAATGCAGGGGGTGCAGGTTCGATCTCTGGTTGGGCAGCTAAGATCCCACATGCCTTGCAGCCAAAAAACAAAACATAAAAGAGAAGCAATATTGTAACAAATTCAATAAAGACTTAAAAAATGGTCCACATCAAAAAAATCTTTAAAATTTTTTTAAAAAATTAAAAAAATAAAGTGTCCAGCTCAGCAGTTTTTAGTATATTCACAGGGTTGTACAACCATCACTACAATCAATTTTAGAGCATTTTCATCAACACAAAAGAAATTCAGTACCTATTAGCACTTACTCCCTATTCTTTCCCCCTTACCCTGGACAAACAACCACTAGTCTTCTTTCTACCTCTCCAGATTTGCCTATTCTGTACATTTCTTTTAAATGGAATCTAACTAAAATCATACACCAATCCCAGCGGGGGCTGGGGGGGCGGTGGTGGTGATTTCCCCACACCATGAAGCAATGCTCTAACACCAGCTGGGTGTCTTACAGTTCAACTCAATTCTAACACTATCAACCTGGAGATAGCATCAGATACCACAAGTTAAGGGTTTAGTTCTATAAGACTGCCCCCGCACCCCACACTTTAGATGCCGTTTGCAAGGTTATCACCTGTGCTTCTGACTGACCATCTATAGACTGGAGGTTCCAACTCCCTCTTTGGGTTCAATCAACTTGCTAGATAGACTCAGAATTACAGAAACATTTTACTTACTGGATTACCAGTTTACTACAAAAGGGAACAGTCAGATAAAAGAGATACATAGGTCAAGGCATGGGGAAAGGGCATGGAGCTTCCATACTCTCTCCCATCACCCCACTTTCCCAGCACCTCCATGTGTTCACCAACCTGGAAGCTCTCTTAACCCTGTCCTTTTGGGTCTTTAGGAAGGCTTCATTACATAGGCATGATTGATTACATCACTGGTCATTGGCAGTTGATTCAACCTCCAGCCCCTCTCCCCTTCCTGGAGGTCAGAGGGGTAGAACTGAAAGTTCCAATCTTCTACTCACATGATTGTTTCTCGTGGCAACCAGTCCCCATCCTTAGGTGCTTTCCAAAAGTCACCTTATTCACATAACCAAAGATAACTTTATCGTTCTCATCACTTAGGAAATTCCAATGGCTTTAGGAGATCTGTGCCAGAAACAGATATGAAGACCAAATATATATCTCATGTTATAAATCACAGTATCATACATACAATATATGATCTTTTGTGACTGACTTCTTTCACTTAGCATAATGTTTTTAAGTTTCATCTATTTGGTAGTATGTATCAACACTTTTTTTTTTGGCCACGTGGCATGAGGGATCTTAGTTCCCTGACCAGGGATCAAACCCTTGCCCCCTGCAGTGGAAGCGTGGAGTCCTAACTACTGGACTGCCAGGGAATTCCCAGCACTTCATTTTTTATGACCAAATAATATTCCATTTGATGGATATACCACATTTTATTTATCCATTCATCAGTTGATGGATATTTTTTCCCCTTTCTGGCTATTATGAGTAATGCTGCTATAAACATTTGTTGACAGGTTTTTGTGCAGACATATGATTTTATTTCTCTAATGGTGGAATTGCTGGATCATATGGTAACTTTGTGTTTAACTGTTTGAGGAATTGCCAGACTGTTTTCCAAGCAGCTGTGTCATTTTACATTCCCACCAGCAGTATATGAAGTTACAATTTATTTACATCTTGTCAATACTTGTTATCATCTGTCTTTTTGATTATAGACATCCTGGTAGTTGGCTCATTGCATGTCATTGTAGTTTTGATTTGCATTTCCCTGATGGCTAATGATGTTGAGCATCTTTTCATGTAGTTATTGGCTTTTAGTATATCTTCCTTGCAGAAATGTCTATTCAAGTCCTTTGCCATTTTTAAATTGTGTTATGTGCCTTTTTATTATTGAGTTTTAAGAGCTCTTTATGTATTCTAGATACAAGTCCCTTATTAGATATGTGATTTGCAAATATTTTCTCCTGTGGATTATCTTTTCACTTCCTTGGTGGTATCCTTTGAAGCACAAAATTTTTAGATTTTGATGCAGTTCGATTTATCTACTTTTTCTTTTGTTATTTGTGCTTTTGGTGTCATGTATAAGAAGCCTTTACCTAAATCAAAATCACAAGGATTTACTCCTATATTTTCTTCTAAGAGTTTGCCTGTGATATATATTTTTAAAGACATAAATCAGATCGTGAAATGTCTCAGTTATTGGTGGTTTATCCATTTCATCAGTGGTACTCAGTTCCAGTCACCCTGACCTTTCTGCTTTTCTTAGACTATGCCAACCTTGCTCCCCTATTTTAAGCCTCCGTATGGCTTACTCCCTACCATTATTCAGGTATCTGTAGCTCCTCAGAAGGCCATTTACTAACTACACTCTCTAAAATATACCTTTTGTCAACCCTCTGGCTGTTACTTGATGTTCTAATATCTCTTTTTATTTCACTCATAACAGTTTTTCACCACCTGACATTATGTTATTTACTTATTTATATATTTGTCTATTGTCCCATTAGCAGGTAAACTTCATGAGCGCAAGAACTTTGTTTTGTTCACCATTCCACTCCCAGTGCCTAAAGAGGTGTTAGCACATTGTAGACACTCAATAAATATTTCATTTAAGTTAAGGAATTAGTGAACTGCAGTGGATGAATTTACTCAAAAAGAATGACATGGAAAGAAAGCAAAGACAATATAGACTGGAAGCCTGGGAAACATCAGCACTACAAGTTAGGCAGAGGGAGTGGCACCAATGAACAAAGAATAGATAATATTGGACAAGGAGGAGATCCAGGAAATACTGGTCTTTACAGTTCACTTATATCTAGGGAAAGAGAATTGATGGGGTTTTCTCAAAACTATAGTACCAAGGATTTTTATATAAAGTACTGACTCTGTCAGTAATATTTATTTTTTTAAAAAGCAGTTATCTAAGCACTAAATTTAGAAGTCTATAGAGATCCACATAGGAATCAGTGTTCTTATGAGTAATATGGACCTCGGTGAGTTGAAATATTTTTTCTTGTACCTTGTATTTTCTTAAAGAGTAAAGCAGAAACTTTAGAGATTTTTCTATATATGATTTGGGTATGACATGTTCATTATTTTTCTCTAATTACGTTGGGGAATTATATTGATTTTGGTTCTTTCAGTCTGTACAGAGAATTATTAAGGCTAAAATATTTTAGGATATCATAAAAATGTATATCAGAATGTGTAGCTCAATTGCCAATAATATATTTATCTGTTGCAAAAATCAGTGGAAAGATCTCTTGTAAGTCCAAATACCCCAATGATATAGACAATGGCAGATATACCTGGATCAATCAGGAAACAGGCAAGGTACAGGCAGGGTGTCGAGGGAGCCAAAAAAAAAGTTCCCAGGACTAACAACAGCTGGAAGTTGTTACCACCCTAAGCTTGAAGGAGCAGTAACCAAAACAGTAAGAACTGCAGCTATGGGAGAGAGGCTGTCTGATAAAAGATATAACTGTTGGTAGAAGAATGCAGCCACTTCTCCAAACTGTGGCCCAGGAGGGAAAGGTTTGGAAAGAATAATATTTCAACCTGTTTGTTTTCCCACCTTTGATCTCCTGCCAGTGCTTCCACTGGTTGAACGCAACCAGAAGACGGAGCAAGGGAGCCTAGTTGGTTCACAGAGATCAGTCTCCGAGGTTGTAGAACAGAATGTAAAAGGTTGGATAATGACATGGAAAAGCAGACATTCAATATCCAGCACAAGGGCATTTTGGCAATGCATGGCAAAGTCTAAAAATCTATGTATCTTTAACCTCATCATTTCCATTTTTAGGAACTACATTTTGAGAAAACGATTAGACAAGTGCACAAAGATATTCCTTGCATTGCTGCTCATAATAGCAAACAATTACAACAAGTTTACATTTCCAATACTAGGGAACTGGTTGAATAAATTATTATTTACCAATACAATGGGTTCTTGTTCATCCACTCAAAAATGAAATGAATGTACATTGATTGACATATAAATGTGTTCATGCTTCATTGTTTAGCAGGAGAAGAACAGGTTACAGAATACTATGTACTTGAATCCACTTTTATTTTAAAATATTCCAAAATAATTGAGAAAATACAAAATTTTAAAATTCATCTCTTGAATGGTGGAGCTATGGGTAATTTTTCTCTGGATCTGTTGGAATTTGATAATTTTCTACAGTGAACATATACTACTTGTTAATAAAGATGTTTTAAAATAGGACATACACAAAATCAGTAATTTTCTAATGTCACAGGAAAACAGTTACAGGAATGATGACCGAGCTTAGCTGTGAATTTGAGGAAATTGTTCCAAGTTCAAACCCAGACTCCCAAACTGAAGTAGAAGAAGCCAGCTTATATAACCATAAGGACTACAATGAATTCTTTACACTTGTCAACTGCTTAGAAGAATGTCCATTACTTCAAGCACAGAAGCAAGGTAAAACATTTGTTATTTCCATTGTTATAAAACATTTCTTACTAATATACAAATTTTCATTTCGGTGATTTTTTTCTTTTATCGGATTTTTAAATTTTTTATTTTGCTAAGGGTATTCACCCACAAAGTTGTAATTCTGAGTTTCACATTAGTGAAATATTTTCTTTCATATTAATCCCCTTTTTGTAAATGTAGTTGTTTTTGGAGTTTAAGTGTGCTGAGCTTGAGAATAGCCTCAGAGGTTTGATTATAGGTGGCTCACAACATATTGCTATAACGATATTAGCATCTATGTACAGATCTGATGACACAGCAGTCTGGTGTAACATTAAAGTAGTAGATTATTATGTGAGAGTTATATTTTATTTCCCCAAATATGCTAAACATTTTCAATCTTACCTAATTTATATGAAACCATAATTCAAAGTGGAGATAGAAAAGTTGCAGAATTAGGTCAAGAAATTCACTCTGTTTTTACAAATTTACAGTAAGTAATAATTAAAGATACATTTTATCCAAACTATATGCCAAATCTCTCATCTTACTAGAGGGTGATAAATTTTTCCAACTGTGTAAAAACTTGCTGAGAACTACCTTTCTTGTATGTATAACAACCTATTCCCTTTTTATATTGAAAAACTTATGTCTCCATTATATAATTGCTACTATCATTTAAGATATGCTTTAGCTTGAACATGAAAAATAATTTGGTTCTTTTAGTATTGTTTTTATGTAGATACATAAATGGTGTATAAAATTTTTAGTGTTGGCAAATATGTGTGTGATATAGAGAGAGTTAAATCCCTCTTATAGTTTGAGAAGATAGAGATTGCATTAAAGACTAAACTTGAGAGCATGCTATAATAAGAAGAGCCTGAATTTGGAGTCAGAAGATTTGATCATAGTCTAAATCTACTCTTAAAAAGTGGTACAATTTTGACAGTTATTAAAAAGTTTATGGTTTTCAATTTTTTCTATAATTTCTTTCTTTTAGTTCATTCTTTTAATTTCTTATAAACAATTTTGTGGGGATCAAATTATATATACATACATGTAAAGATATGATTTGTAAAAAATAACAGGCTACCCAACCACAGCTGTTATTATATTAATGTGTCAAGCTAGAAGCATCTATTGGCAAATTTCATAATATCTGTCATCAGCTAGAACCAGAAGCTTCTTTAACTATTATACACTAAATGAAAATATGCTTGAGTTTCCCAAATACATATGAATTGTCCATATCCTATATCTCCTTAAGGGTCCTGTGTCATTTGACGTCACTTAATAAATTTAAATTTACAATTCCATTTATTTTCCTTGCAGTTATATTGATTGCTACCAGATTTATAGATACTTTGGTCTCACTGTCTAAATTTAAAGAAATGTATTATACTTTGAGATTCAATTGATACTGTAAATTTGCTCTGTCTTATAAGAAATATAGTTATTACTAAATAATAAGTTAATTCCAAACATATTTCTTTAAGACATAAAAACAGTGGGTATTTTTTTTATTATTTGTTGGTTTGTTCATATGTACTAATTTTTCTATAATATTCACATATTATTTGTCAATAAATGTAACCATTTTTATGAATATCCTTTTAGACATCCCAGGAATATATAAATAAATACAAATTTTTAATTTTTAAAAATAGTACATGTACATAGTTTAGAGAGTCAAATAGTTATTCAATGTTTATAATAAAAAGCAGCAGCCCCCTAGCTTCATCAACCACCCACATGTATTTTAGCTTTATAGAGGTATAACTGACAAATAAAATTGTAATGTATTTAAAGTGTACAATGTAATGATTTGATATATGTATACATTATGAGAGGATTCCCACCATCAAGTTAATTAACACATCCATCACCTCACATATTTACCTTATTTTTTCTTCTCTTTTTTTTTGGTGGGAACACTTCAGTTCTACTCTCTTAGCAAATTTAAACGCTACAGTATTATCACCTATAATCACCATGTTATACATTAGATCCTCAGACCTTATTTACTTATAACTGCAAGTGTGTACCCTTTACCAACCTCTTTCTATTTCCCCCACACCCCAGTTCCAGACCCTGGCAACCACCATTCTACTCTCTGTTTCCATGAGTTTGGCTTTTTATTTTTTAATTAAAAAATTTTTTTAGATTCTGTATATAAGTGATACCATGTGGTAGTTTTGGTTGTTCTCTAACTTATTTCACTTAGCATAATGCCCTCCAGTTTCATTCATGTTGCAAATGGAAGGATTTCCTTTTTCAAGGCTGAACAATATTCCCTGTGTGTGTGCGTGTGTGTGTGTGTGTGTGTGTGTGTGTGTGTGTGTGTATCACATTTTCTTTACCCATTCATCTCTCAACAGACACTTAGGTTGTTGGCTATTGTGAATAATGCTGCAGTGAACGTGGGAAGACTCTCTTTGAGATAGTGATTTCATTAGACATCTGTTTCTCCCTTTACGACATTTATATCTTTTGTGGTATTACTATGCTGGCTAGGATCTCCAGTACATTGTTCAATAGAAGCAGTAATAGTTGCCATCCTTGTCTTGTTTGGATAGTAAAGGAAATACTTTGTTTCACCATTAAAAATGATATAAATATTATTTCAATGTTTACATCATTTTCAACGGCGAAACGTTAGAAAAACTTACATACTTTATTGGGTTGAGGAAGCTTCTTCTATTCCGAGTTTGCTAAGCTTTTGATCATGAATGAGGACTGAATTTTATCAGTCCTCATTCATTTAAAATTTTATTAATGAATTTTATGTTTTCCTACATCTTAAGTATATAGAATGTCCCTTTACTAAAAACTTATAATTCTATAATCTAAACAAAATTGTTTTACTATTGTGATCTTATTGTATATGCCTTATAGTATTTTTAAATGTTAACAGTATTTTGGAAACATTTCACCATATATTTAAGTTTTCTTCCAAATCATGGCTTTTAATTACTGCAGCTTTTAATCTTATTCATGTATTATAGATTTCCCAATTAATGTTGTTTTTAATTTAAAGTACGTTCCTAAATGTATTGTTGACCTGAAATAAATAGATTGCCAGATATTTCTCCTGCAAAGATGGGTTTATTTGGGATCAGCAGAGAATTACAATTCCAGGTCTGCAACCATGGTGAGCCACATGTAAGTCCTTGCCCAGCAACAGGGGAACTCTTTTATAGATGGGAAAAGGAAGTTGGGAGGGCTATAGTAAACAAAGAGTCTATGGCTTTTCATTGGCTGAGTCCTTGCCAGGAAAAAAGAGGCGTCTTCCTTCTGTTGGGCTCTGCTATCATAGCAGAGCATGAGAGCTTCCCCTGATCATCTCCCAATTCTATTTAATGAGGTTTCTGTTTCTTAATTTTTTGCATTATGTTTCCACTTCCAATTATTTCCTTAGAGTGAATTTCTGGAAATGAAATTATTGATGTAAGCATTTTTTGGCTATACGTCCACTAGCATGGTATGAGAATACCCTATTCATGCCAGCCTTATCATCATTACTATTGATGTTGTAATACATTTATCCAATGTGATGGGCAAAAAATTATATTTTTACTTGCATTTTTAAAATTACTGGTGTTTAGTGTTCATTTGCATATTTTTATGTTGTGAGATGATTCTCTTCTTTGTCTCTTTTTCTATTCTTATATTTTATCTTTATGTATCTTTATGTATCAAAGATATCAATAACCCCTAATAATTTGAACCTAACCAGTCCTGTCAGTGTTTCCTTTATGATTTCTTTCATTGTTTTTAATACTGAGAAAATTCTTCCTTGGATTAAATAAATATTTATTCATATTTTGTTTGAGGTTTTCTTCAAGATTTTAGCATATGTTTAAAAGTAAAAATAAAAAAATTTTTTCCTAAATGTTTTGGCAGTTTTCCCAATATTGTTTATGGAATACTCTTTCCTTTCCCCACTGATTAGAAATACCACTTACATCATATGCCAAATCCTCATCCACATTACTGTTTGTTTCTGGATTTTCTATTATGTTCTATTGATTTACCTATTACTGTGTCAGTATCATACAGTTTTAACTATTTAATACACTAGTGTAACATGTATTAATAGTCTCCTCATTTTTTTCCTAGTCTCACGTCTATATTCTTCCAGACTTACTTTGTAATCAGTTTTCCAAGTTCCAAGACAGACCACTTGAGATATCGAAATGTTATTGGTACCTTTTAGAATTTTTACCATAGTTAGTCTTTTTAGCCAGGAAAACGGTTTATCTTGCCTTTTCTTCAAGTTTATTGATTGATTGATTGATTGATAATGCTCCTCACTAACATTTTATGGTTTCCTCCATATACTTTCTGCACATTTTTGTTATGTTTATTCCTCAATATTTGCATATTTGTGGCCGTCATGAACGAGTTTTTCCGTTAATTTTTGACTAGGTTTATATATATATATTTGAAAACCATTGATTTTATAATTTTTTATCAGACACTTTAGTGAACTCAGTTGTTTCATTTCGTTATCTTGGGTTTTCTAAGTAGACAAAAGTATCTTGTGCAAAGAATAACCCTATCTTCTTTCCTGTCAGTAGACCTCTTTCCTTCTGCTTTTTTTCATAGTTAACTAGCCAAAATTTTGTTTCCTCATGACAATTTAACACTCCTCTACAATAGAGGAAAACAGTCTCCTCATATCTGTGTTGGTACATATACTAGTGGTAATAAGGTAAGAAATCCAGGGTATGCTGGATTTCGTAGAATATAAGGAAGTAACACCCCTAGTAAAACCTTTGATAGTTATAAAGAACATTAGTTGTGGTGTGATGCTGCCCTCAAGTGGCTCCAACAGAAAAAGGTGGTTACAATGTTCATTGCAGCTCTATTTACAATAGCCAGGACATGGAAGCAAGCTAAGTGTCCATCGACAGATGAATGGATAAAGATGTGGTGCATATATACAGTGGAGTATTACTCAGCCATAAAGAGAAATTGAGTTATTTGTAGTGAGGTGGATGGACCTAGAGTCTGTCATACAGAGTGAAATAAGTCAGAAAGAGAAAAACAAATACCATATGCTAACACATACATATGGAATCTAAAAAGAAAAAAAATGGTTCTGAAGAACCTAGGAGCAGGGCAGGAATAAAGACGCAGACGTAGAGGACGGACTTGAGGACACGGGGAGGGGGAAGGGTAAGCTGGGACAAAGTGAGAGAGTGGCATGTACATACATACACTACCAAATGTAAAATAGATAGCTAGTGGGAAGCAGCCACATAGCACAGGGAGATCAGCTCGGTGCTTTGTGTCTACCTAGAGGGGTAGGAAAGGGAGGGTGGGAGGGAGACACAAGAGGGAGGGGATATGGGGATATATGTATACGTATAGCTGATTCACTTTGTGATACAGCAGAAACTAACACACAGTTGTAAAGCAATTATACTCCAATAAAGATGTTAAAAAAAAAAAAGGTGGTTAGAAAACAAGACCTCATAACTGATATGAGGCATCCTCATGGACTCCCAGAAATACCAGGATGAGCCTGTAGGAAGGAAAGACGGCTAGAGGGGCTGTGTTTGAAAGTGGAAGGTGGAGATGGGGATATAAATGAATGCTGTTTGGGTTTTTACTGTTAACATGACTTCATTAGCACTTACGGAATGGATTTACGAACAAACCGTCTTTAAATCGTCTCAGCTAAACCCTGCTTAGACATGGACCTGATTTTGGATAGCTTTCTGCTGTGTATCATGCGTGGGAAGCTCTTGGCCACAGGATTGTCAAGAACTTAACAGGTTCCAATAAACAGATGAACAATCTCTTAGGAGGCTAGCTTACACAACAAGTTCTCTTTTGGTATTTTAAGTTAGCACTAGGCAAAGAGATGGTCCCTGCCTCTCTACTCTACACCACATATTTATTAAGCACATGTATACCAGTGATGTAACTGGTCATGGGAGACATCACTTCATGCTATCCTTCTCTCATACCATTCTAAAATTACTTAACTGAAAGGCCACTGCCCAAAACAAGAGACCATTGCTTCCCCTTCAAGGTGGCTTTCGCTTTGGGGAGCTTGGTTTTCTGAGTAGTTCCTCATCTGAGTTTATATTTTCCTCTTTCTTTTTCCACTCAGAGATTATTGAGGAATGGGAGTAGGTTTTATGTTCTCTCCTGGGCCTAGAAACTGCTAAAGCACTGACACTGTTAGCTAAGATTCTAAAGTGGCCCAAACATGATAGGGTGGGGATAGAGAGGAGAAAGCTTTTCCAACAATTAACTGTTAGCAGTCGTGTTTCCTAATATGCAAGCTGTGTCACACTTCTCTAGTAGATACTTCACTACACAGCTTCCATTGTAATTAATTTTATAACAAACATGTTTGAACAACCTTAGCGTGCTAGAATCAGAGTTGGCCTCATTTATAGGCTTTTTAGACCATCTCCATTCCCTACATGTCAGTCTCTGGGGATGAATTGGAGACCTTAAGAGATAAAATCTTACAGAGAAGAAAACACTAGGGTCAGCAGAAGTCAAATGCTTTTATTTCTTTACAATCTTGCTGAGGCTAACCCTGGCTGTTTTGAGGCATAAGACCACAAGATGTTTTCCTCCATTGATTACATTAATTTTGTTGGAAAAAAATATGAGCCTTTACAACTCTTTCAGGACATTTGGTTACTACTCAGTGTACTAAATAATGTTACATTTTATTGAGCTTCTGCCTGTATACCAGTACTATGCTACATGATTTATTTGCACGGTACAGTGAGGAACTAGAGAATTTAAAATGTGTTTGACTATTATGTATAAAATAAGCTATAACAATATATTATACAACACAGGGAATATAGCCAATATTTTATAATAACTATAGAGTATAACCTTTAAAAATTATGAACCACTATATTGTACACCTGTAACTTATATAATATTGTACATCATCTATACTTTAAATAAATAAATAAATAAATTTTTAAAATGCGTTTGAAAACCCCGACTGTATCAATGGCTGACTACAGTAACTATCTAGATCCTTTTGTATAACTTTTAGATTTCTTCTTCTTCCTTTATATTTCTTATTTATTTTCAGATTTGTATATTGATGATGAAGAAATAATTTTTGTAAATAATTTGATGACCTATAGAAGTCAGCTACCAACTTCGCATACTCTGTTGAGTAGGCTAAAACTATTTTTGGTAAAGGATCCCCTGTTGGATTTCAAAGGACAGATGTTCACAGAAGCTGATTTTCTCAGGTACTTAGTTGCCCAGTGTTGTGAATATTTTTAAGAGAAGAAAATATTCTTTGTATGCTCACAAGTCTAGATGTTATCAATCATAGTATTTTATCATTGTTTACCTCAACTCTAATTTTAATCACTATGTATTTTGATTAACTACATTTGGTATGTACCTTGCTTTTAGTAAACACTAATTTAATGTTTTATTTTTTTGTTAAGGGAGTGTTTCTCTTTTCAAGGAGATATGAAAGGTTTTGTGGAAGATTTTTACATGGATAAAGAGAACTTTTGTCAGGAGAAGCTAGAAGATACAGTAGGTTTAAATGAAGCTGTAATATTTGCTTTCAGTAATTTTTAAATAAAAGTTAGTAAATCACACTTTTACAAGATGTAGTAATATACATTGGCCATTTACTATTGTCAAGTTAAAAAGACTTGATAACGGATTGAGCGTGTATCAATTAAAGAGTCAAATTTACTTCAGAGACAGTGGTCTAAACCTTGGCTACACATTGGAAGTACTTGATAAATTTTAATAAAATTCTGAAGCCTGGATCCTACTCAGATATATTCTAATTTAATTGGTCTGGTGTACAGCCCAGATATAGGGAATTGTTTTGTAATTTTAATCAATATACCTGGTATGGGACATTAAATGGTCATATACATATTGGTCTTAAGGCATTTAAAGGTTTTTTTTCTTTTTACTAAAAACTTTAACACACATGGTAAAAAAATTAATTCACCTATTAGCCCCTTTTCTCCAGTCTCCCTCTTCCTCCCCTGTTAATTCTGAGAGTTATGCACATACAGTCTCACTTGTTGAAGAATCCAGTTCTGTAGGAATGAAAGAGAAATAAATTCTGTGGAATGCAGTAAAGATCCATTCCATTCCATCTGCTCTTTTTACTTCTCCATTCACCAGCTCTCATTTGCTGCAGTGATTGTTTTTAATTTAGAATTTTGAAAATTTGTTATTAACATGAAAGAAGATACTTCTGCATCTAGGGATATTGTATGTCACTAATGTAATCGGTGGCCATGAAGGATATTACTCAGAGAGAACATTGCTTGTAATATATTTTTTTGGCTGCTACACTTACTTTTTAAATAAAATGTATGCAGAGCATTAAAGTTTTTGAGTGTGGGTTTAGTTTAAAATTTGGTACACCAATTAAGCAAATGTATCTATTTATGAACTCAGAAATATTTATTTGGAAAACCTCACTAAAAACTAGTTTTACCTATATGTTATTTCAGGCATCAGTTTTTCCTGAGTGTGAATTCTTAATATCTGCAAGCCTCAAACAAGAAGTTGATATTCCATCACTCTCAGAACTGAAGGAGTCATTAAACTTAATGCCAGAAATGATAAATTATGTAGATGAAAATGAAAAGCTTTTCAGAAGAGGTGAGAGTTAAATTTAAAATCTATTACTTGTTAGAACTACTTAATAATGTTTGTTATAAAAATTCTTGTTCATTAAACTTTTTTCTGAACCTTCAGATTTTTTAAGTGTCCCGTAAATTTGCACAACGAAATCTCAAAATTATTATTGATAAGACACTTTTCTCATTGTCTCCTCTTTATACACTTGCAAGCTTAAAATGTCTCTGAAATTAATTTAACATTTCAAGATAATTATAAAAATAGAGCTAAAACACGTATGACTGTATTAATTTTTTTGAGTTATTTTCTTATACATAGTGACAAAGCACTAACAACTTCTATGCTGACTTTAGAAGCTCAGAGTAAGGTTATGATTCATGGAATCAGATGACTGGGAGAGTCATAACCTAGAATTTAGATGGTTTCTTCCCGGTTAAACTAGTAAATATTGTCGAAGTCTTTTAATATAATTTGAGCCCAAATGTTTAACTGTCCTCTCATACATTCCAGTTGAAATAATCGAAGATAAATAACATTAGGGAGGAGTGAAGGGGGATTTGTGATATCCATTGAGAATAGGGATGCTTGCCATCAACAGACTTGAAGGAATTCTTGCAGACAAGAGTAAATCAGGGGATTACTGATGAGCCTACAAGTCAAGCAAGGTAATGAAAAGCCAACCTAAGTAAATAGATCAAATTTATACCAGAACTTGAAAGTCTAGCAGAGCTCAAAACTGCAGGTGGCCCATGGGCTTGTTAGAAGGACACAAATCTATGCATGGTAATGGAAAAGGACAGGTGAATGTACTGAATGACTGTGGTGCTACACTCCCTGCCTTCACTTGGCCCTGATGGTGTACTAAATGACTCCTCAGAATCATTGCCACTGAAGAATGAACAAGACTACAGAAAAACTAATATCATAGTACTTTTGCTGGTAGTAGGCTTTTTCCTTTTTTTTTTTTTCCCCAGATCTTACTATCAAGCATGGAATTTACATTGAGGATATAAAATGCAGCTCCACAGAAATTTTGGCCATTCAAAGTCAATGTGAATCAGAGTACAAGGAACCAGGTAGAAATTTTGAATAAATCATGAAGCTTATCAGGGGATACCTATATATGATGTAAAAGTACAATACATTCACATATAAAGTCTACTATGAGACAGTTTTCATGTTTAAAATTTGATTATTGCAAGCCAAGTTGTTCTTTTATCTACCCCTTTACATTTGTTACTATCATTAACATCCTAGCATCAAAAGAGGAGATTTACAAAGATTGAGGAAGAGGAATGGAGGAAATAGCATTAATATTAAAAATAGAAATCTTGTAATTTTATAGCTCAGTTAAAAAGAACTTTATATTTTACCTCAGTATTAGCAGTCTTGCTGACCCTTGTTATACTTTTGTAAATTTAACTTTTTAATCCCCAAAGCAATCCCATCATTATTGTTACTATCACTATCCTACCAAATTTGGAATCTCAGAATCATCTCTTGTTCCAGTGTAATGCCAGATTGTATTGCTCCCTAACTATGTTGATGATGCTGTTATTTAGTTACATTTATATCTGATCATGTTAATCATCTATTTGGAAGTATACTGCTTTATTTATGAAAGTGACAGAAACACACTGACTACTTATGATAAATGAGGATTCGTTTTTCAAGCCCACCCTATAAAAGATATAACTCTGTGCTAGGCCACCTAGACTCCATACTTTGTAAGGTAAAAAATTACTGTCTATTAATACTATTTGTTTAACATCACCAGTATTTAGTATGGAGATAAAAATAGTACTACCTCTTAAGTACTGACAACAATAGTACTACCTCTTAAGTACTGACAACATAAGTTGTCAGAATTGTAAACATTATTACACATAAAGTCTTAGAATTTATCTTATATAGTAAACAATAAAGTTTAGTTGCCAATGTATTTTTTAAAAATCACTAGTATATAGTTGAGACACCATGTGGTATATGTGTAATCCTTTATATAGATGGAAATTTAAAACTGTTATTTTGTGTTTCAAACAACCCAAATTTCTTTTGATTGAAAATTTCTGTTGTAACACAATGATCAAACATAATAGTTGCTTACAAAAAGTTATGAATTATACATAATTTTATTCAATGTTTATGTAACATGATTTTTTTAATTTTTATATATTCTAGTAGAGTTAGAAATGCCATTAACTCGTCTACACCTAACAAACCAACATTCTTCAGTGAATTCATTATGTGCAGAACTTCAGAAATTTCCATCTTCTCCTGCTTGTAAAATGTAAGTAAAGATTAAATCTAGAACTCAAATTGCAATTCAGAAGAAGCAATCTTTAATTAAATCTCTCCATGTAAAGTCAATTTCCCAGATAGCTCTGTGAAAAAGAATGTAAGAGATTAAATGGTGTTCATAGTAAGCAACTGAAGGGAATATATGAATATATATGTACATAATTGTTTTTATATGCATAGAATATCTTTAGAAGGGCACACAAAAATCAGGTACTGTTGGTTGAGCCCAGAAGGAAACTGGGTAACCTGGCAATATAGGAGGTAGTAAGTGATCAAGCTAGGCTCTTTTATACTTTTAGTATTTCGAATGTGAATATATTACCATTAAATATAAACAACTTAAAAATTTTAATTTTAAATTTAAAATTTAAATAATCTGCTTAGAACATTGCCAGTGGATGCTTACCAATGACACTGCCTCTATTGTCACTCACTACCATGAAATACAGTGTAGCAGTATATAGGTTTGTTAGGGCTGCCATAACAAATACCATAGACTGGCTGGCTTAAACAACAGAAACTTATTTCTTCACAGTCTAGAGGCTGGAAGTCCAAGATCAAGGTATCAGCAGGATTGGATTCTTTCTGAGGCCTCTCTCCTTGGCTTGTAGATAGCTGTCTTCTCCCTTTGTCTTTTTTTTTTTTTTAAACTTGCTTTTTAATTAATTAATTTATTTATTTTTGGCTGTGTTGGGTCTTCGTTTCTGTGCGAGGGCTTTCTCTAGGTTGCAGCAAGCAGGGGCCACTCTTCATTGTGGTGCGCGGGCCTCACTATCGCGACTTCTCTTGTGGAGCACGGGCTCTAGGCTCACAGGCTTCAGTAGTTGTGGCGCACGGTCTTAGTTGCTCCGTAGCATGTGGGATCTGCCCGGACCAGGGCTTGAACCCGTGTACCCTGCATTGGCAGGCAGATTCTCAACCACTGCGCCACCAGGGAAGCCCCTCCCTTTGTCTTCATGTGGTCTTTCCTCCATGCACGTCAATGTCCTAATCCCCTCTTCTTAAAAGGATACCAGTTATTTGGATTAGAGCCCACCCTAATCACCCCGTTTTAACTTAATTACCTCTTTAAAGGCCCTAGCTCCAAATACAGTCATTCTAAGGTACAGAGAGTTAGGGCTTCAACATATGAATTTTGGAGAGGACAAATTCAGCCCATAATAAGTAGTTAAGAGCCCTGAACTAGAGCCAGATTGCCTGGCTGTATCATTAACTCTCTGTGATCTTCATTGCCCTGTGCCTCAGTTTCCTTATCTGTAATATTGGGATAATAATTGTACATACCTCATAGGGTTGTTTTGGGGTCTTCCAAAAGATTTGTCATACCTCTCTGACCAGGAAGAGCCAAGGATAACAGAGCAGTGTGTTCAGTGGTTGAACAATAGATTTGGCTTTCAACTTACTTCCCTAGGAGTACCAGAGATCACATCCCCTCTCTAACAGAGGACATCCACTGACCTTCTTTACCTGTATCAATGTGGTACTGGTGTTGGGGAAACCAGATACGTAGAACCAAATACTGAGCCACAAATCTGTTCAGTACAGCCCAGGATGGTCTGTAATCTTCTCAGAATTTATACTGCAGGGTTAGATCATTGTATTCTAGTTTGAGCCAAAGTTGCATAGCTTAATAGCCCAGCATCTTTGTCCTCTGAGTCTGAGATAGCTTTGACTGCTATCTTATACCATACAGCATACCTGTAATTTAATGTTTTTTATGTTAGATTAGTCTGCCATCCTGGAATAAAGTCACCTCATTCCCCTACTTCTTATGCTAGTTACACAACTAAGAACATAACCAGTACAACCCCCTTTATCCCCACTGTAATCCTGGAACTTAGTATGTCCTAAAATAACACATTTTAAGGAAAATTACAGGAACATCTCCAAGTCTCTAATAAATTATTCCCAGAGTGGACACTGTGTGCTGGGTTTTGAGTTCTTAGCTGTGATTGGCTGATCTGCCAGAGGAGAATGCTCTTGGATTACTGGAAGCGACTGGAGCATCTCATCACTAGCTGCTCAGGCTTCTATTAATGGTCTCAGGAAGGTGTCACAGCATAAGATGGAGGAGCCTGACTTTGAGGGCCCCAATTATCTTCATCTTCTGGCAAAGAGGTATTTCCTTTGGGGGGTAAATTTGTGCTATACAGAACTCTACCATGAACTAGAACTGCCCATATCAGATATGAACTCTAAAAAAATAGCATGGGATGAGTACAGAAACTATCTATAATTGGTTTAAATATTTTTAATCCCTTTGTTAAGGTGCAAGGCGTTTATTTGCAGGACGTGTACTTCTTTTTTTGTGTGCTCTTTTACTCTTGTTTTTACTCCATATACCCTAATCCATCTGTTAAGGCAGATTGGCAGTTAGAAACAAAAACTAGCTGAAATTAGTATAATCTTGAATTTCAATCTGATATTGAAAGTATTTACTTAAACTGCAGTAAACTCTTTAATCACACAAGTCATATACCTACTTATTGTTATAATTCAAATATCTAATGAGAATTTATGAAACTTGTCTTATCTGTGTATTATGATTTGCCAAAGTTAGAACAAAAAGACTTTTTTTTGGTGTTTTAAATAGCAGTGTTATTTTATTTTATTTTATTTTTTAACATCTTCGTTGGAGTATAATTGCTTTACAATGATGTGTTAGTTTCTGCTTTATAACAAAGTGAATCAGCTATACATATACATATATCCCCATATCTCTTCCCTCTTGCTTCTCCCTCACTCCCACCCTCCTTATCCCATCCCTCTAGGTGGTCACAAAGTACCGAGCTGATCTCCCTGTGCTATGCGGCCGCTTCCCACTAGCTATCGGTTTTACATTTGGTAGTGTATATATGTACATGTGTAGAGAAAAGGGAACCCTCTTGCACTGTTGGTGGGAATATAAATTGATACAGCCACTATGGAGAACATTATGGAGGTTCCTTAAAAAACTAAAAATAGAACTACCATACGACCCAGCAATCCCACTACTGGGCATATACCCTGAGAAAACCATAATTCAAAAAGAGTCATGTCTATTTACAATGGCCAGGACATGGAAGCAACCTAAGTGTCCATCAACAGATGAATGGATAAAGAAGATGTGGCATATATATACAATGGAATATTACTCAGCCATAAAAAAAACGAAACTGAGTTATTTGTAATGAGGTGGATAGACCTAGAGACTGTCATACGGAGTGAAGTAAGTCAGAAAGAGAAAGACAAATACCGTATGCTAACACATATATATGGAATCTAAAAAAAAAAATGGTCATGAAGAACCTAGGGGCAAGATGAGAATAAGGACGCAGACCTACTAGAGAATGGACTTGAGGGTACGGGGAGGGGGAAGGGTAAGCTGCGACAAAGTGAGAGAGTGGCATGGACATATATACACTACCAAATGTAAAATAGATAGCTAGTGGGAAGCAGCCGCATAGCACAGGGAGATCAGCTCGGTGCTTTGTGACCACCTACAGGGGTGGGATAGGGAGGGTGGGAGGGAGGGATATGGGGACATATGTATAACTGATTCACTTTGTTATAAAGCAGAAACTAACACACTATTGTAAAGCAATCATACTCCAATAAAGATGTTTAAAAAAAAAAAGAGAGTCATGTACCACAATGTTCATTGCAGCACTATTTACAATAGCCAGGACATGGAAGCAACATGTGTCCATTGACAGATGAATGGATAAAGAAGATGTGGCATATATATATACAATGGAATATTACTCAGCCATAAAAAGAAACGAACAAAAAGACTTCTAACACTCGTTCAAAGCGTTACACTCGTTCAAAGCGTTACGCTTCTTAAAACCCTACACTCGTTCTCTGTCTAGCTGTGACCGGCTGAGGCAGCATAGGGACGGCATAGGGACAGTAGCCTTGCCTGGCTACTGCAGCACTAGGGTGTCAGTTGGTCCCGCCCAGAACACTTCATTTCTGCCCTGCAAGGATATATTTAATAACTGATTGTTGTGTCCCTTTAATACAAGAAAATGGAAACTGAACAGCCAGAGGAAACCTTTCCCAACACCGGAACCAATGGCGAATTTGGTAAACGCCCTGCTGAAGATATGGAAGATGAACAAGCTTTTAAAAGATCTAGAAACACTGATGAGAGGGTTGAATTACGCATTCTGCTTCAGAGCAAGAATCCTGGGGAAGTGATTGGAAAAGGAGGCAAGAATATTAAGGCTCTCCGTACAGACTACAATGCCAGTGTTTCAGTCCCAGACAGCACTGGCCCCAAGTGCATATTGAGTATCAGTGCTGATATTGAAACAATTGGAGAAATTCTGAAGAAAATCATCCCTACCTTGGAAGAGGGCCTGCAGTTGCCATCACCCACTGCAACCAGCCAGCTCCCGCTCGAATCTGATGCTGTGTAATGCTTAAATTACCAACACTATAAAGGAAGTGACTTTGACTGCGAATTGAGACTGTTGATCCATCAGAGTCTGGCTGGAGGAATTATTGAGGTCAAAGGTGCTAAAATCAAAGAACTTCGAGAGAACACTCAGACAACAATCAAGCTTTTCCAGGAATGTTGTCCTCATTCCACTGACAGAGTCGTTCTTATTGGAGGAAAACCTGATATGGTTGTAGAGTGCATAAAGATCATCCTTGATCTTATATCAGAGTCTCCCATCAAAGGACGTGCTCAGCCTTATGATCCCAATTTTTACAATGAAACCTATGATTATGATGGTTTTACAATGATGTTTGATGACCGCTGTGGATGTCCCGTGGGTTTCCCATGTGGGGAAAAGGTGGTTTTGACAGAATACCTCCTGGTCAGTGTGGGCATCCCATGCCTCCATCCAGAAGAGATGATGATGATAGGAGCCCTCGCCGAGGACCTCCTCCACCTCCTCCTGGACGAGGGGGCCCAGGTGGTGGCAGAGCTCAGAATCTTCTTCTTCCTCCACCACCACCACCTGGAGAAGGAGATCTAATGGCCTATGACAGAAGAGGGAGACCTGGAGACCGTTATGATGGCGTGGTTGGTTTCAGTGCTGATGAAACCTGGGACTCTGCAGTAGATACATGGAGCCCGTCAGAGTGGCAGATGGCTTATGAACCACAAGGTGGCTCTGGATGTGATTATTCCTATGCTGGGGGTCGTGGCTCATATGGTGATCTTGGTGGACCTATTATAACTACACAAGTAACTGTTCCCAAAGATCTGGCTGGATCTGTTATTGGCAAAGGTAGTCAGTGGATTAAACAAACCCATCATGAGTCAGGAGCTTCGATCAAAATTGATGAGCCTTTAGAAGCGTCCGAAGATCAGATCATTACCATTACAGGAACACGGGACCAGATACAGAATGCACAGTATTTGCTGCAGAACAGTGTGAAGCAGTATTCTGGAAAGTTTTTCTAAGATTAGTGAAGAACTGAAGGAGTCCTGCATCTTTTTTTTTATCTGCTTTTGTTTAAAAAGCCAACATTCCTCTGCTTCATAGGTGTTCTGCATTTGAGGTGTAGTGAAATCTTTGCTGTTCACCAGATGTAATGTTTCAGTTCCTTACAAACGGATGGGGGGTGGGGGAGGGTGTGCAAAAACCCTGAAATTTTGAAACAGCAGCAGAGTGAGTGAATTTTAAATTTTGCTTGTTGGTGGTGGTTTAAAAAAAAATCCCCCCATGTAATTATTGCGAACACTTTGCTTTGTGGTCACTGTAACATTTGCGGGGTGGGACAGGGAGGAAATAGTCCACATGTCCCTGGCATCTAGTCAGAGCAGTGTGCAGAATGTAATGCTCTTTTGTAAGACACGTTTTATGATTTTTAAAATAAATTTAGTGAACCTAAAAAATAAATAAATAGATTAGCCAAAGGTTCCAGGGCCATTTGAAACAACTTAAAGGAATTGTCTCATCACTGGCGAAATGTAAATAGTTTCCATTGGTTCATGAATACAAAAACTTAAAAATCCCTATTTAAAAAATAGATTTACACCTCAACTGTGAAACTAAAAACAAAGAGAAAAAGTGTTTTAAAAAAAACAGAAAGGAAAAATAATATGTAATGTTATTATACTCTTAATTTGCTTTTATGGCCCTAATTACTTTTATTTCAGAACACAACATTTTGGCTGGAGGTATGCCCAGTTAACAAATATTCTGAGTTCCTGCTACATGTAAAACTCTATGCTAGATTTTATGGTGCTAAAAAGAAAAGTCTGTGTGGCATTACGTCTTTATTTCCACACTGATTACTGAATCGTGAATATATTTCTATACATGAACAAAGAAGATATCAAATTCAGACATATCTTCAAAAAGCTCCATTAAGAATGAGAATAGGGACTTCTCTGGCGGTCCAGTGGGTAAGACTCCACGCTTCCACTGCAAGGGGCACGGATTCCATCCCTGGTTGGAGAGCTAAGATAGCTTTATGCTACGCAGTGCAGCCAAAAAAAAAGGAATGAGAATATTTGTCTATATTATTGTCTTCTGCTGAACATGGCTTGCCTAAATATTTTCTCTTCCTTTCACTTTAAAATAATCGCCTACAATATGAGGTGTCTAGTTGTCAAAGAGACCTTGGTAAGGTTGAAGAATTGTCTAGATTCTCAAATATTGCCACCACATGCCAGATTTTTTGATTATGTGGGTAAATTGGATGGTTTAGACGTAAGACTTAGTTGTCTGCTACTACTCAGAACTGTCAATTTAACTAGCAGTACCTACAATTAGCATGCTCATGTATGCTCCATATGAACAGAGAAACAAAATACAATTCTCACTTAGGAGGGAGTGGGAGGTTTGGGGCATAGATTAAAGGGTTCGTGAATTAATGGTCTCTTCCCTACCAAGGCTAATAACTTCATACCTACTAATAAGCAGTATTTACTGATTTACACTGCTCGTCGTACATACTTCCTTCTCTCCTCAGCACCCAAAACACACAAACAGACAGACATCACTCACTCACACACAAGACTGAAGGACTTGAACTAAACTTTAGGACCTGTCACTTCCTGAGAAGATAGAGCAGACAGAACTTTTTCATAGTTCTGATCCTCAGCCAGTAGAAGCTCCAGAAATTCTGTTTAGAATGGACTTGGTGGGGACAGCGATTTTATAAAAATTTGTGTTGAAGCTACCATTTTGTATGGTAAGCAAGATAATTTTATGTAAATCGCATTTTTATTTTGGGTGGCTTATAGTGTTGGTGCTAGCATGTTTTATGGAAGGAAATGCTAAAACCCTCCCAAGTCAGCCCCCTCTGGCTCCAGCTTCCACTGAAGGAAATGGAAGGAAGTAGAAGTAAGTTACAGGAAAGCAGGAGCAGTTAGGGAGCTGACAAACTGACAAACCTTCCTAGGGTAGGAGGAAGTAAGCATTTGAAGTTTGGTCTATGGAACTCTCTACTTCAGTTTACACATTTATAAAATAGAGTTCATTTTTTTAAAATAAATTTATTTATTTTATTTTTGGCTGCATTGGGTCTTTGTTGCTGCACGTGGGCTTTCTCTGGTTGTGATGAGCGGGGGCTACTCCTCATCGCGGTGCGTGGGCTTCTCATTGCGGTGGTTCTCTTGTTGCGGAGCACAGCCTCTAGGCGCGCAGGCTTCAGTAGTTGTGGCGCGTGGGCTCAGTAGTTGTGGCATATGGACTTAGTTGCTCCGCGGCATGTGGGATCTTCCCGGACCAGGGCTGGAATCCGTGTCCCCTGCATTGGCAGGCGGATTCTTAACCACTGCGCCACTAGGGAAGCCCTAAAATAGAGTTCATTTTTGACATGCTTTTGAGTGTAGAAAATACTTAGAAAAATACTTTTCTTGAAATTTTATTATGCAAAAAGACAATATAATTAATAAATTAAACTTTAACTCTTCTTTTTCAGTAGTTTGCTTATTGCTGAAGAATCAGCTAACAAATACTGTATGGTGTGGCAATCAGAAAGCTGCAGAAGCTCTTTGAATCCATTTTTGTTTAGAGGTAAAGGTTAATTGATTTTGAATGCTAAATAGAAAGTATAGATAAAAGGTACAATCAGTAGAAATGTATTGTCAGTATTATTATTATTATTATTGAAAATACTGTCATTATAAAAGGCACCATTCCAAAATTAGGATTTCAAAATTTATAATCCTAATTTTGGGTTGAGGCTTGTAATGCAGTTAATAATATTAAGTAGTTGTGCTACTTCAGTTCCTCCACACAATATTCTGTGTCCCTACTTAGGCTAAAAAGTAATGAAGCAGAGGGTTCTGTGTCAAAATATTTAAAATGATAGTCATCATAAAAATCTGATAAAATATATCATCTTGTTTAGGCTCATTATAATGAATTGGAATTTCTGATTTAATAAATCTTACGTTAACTCTTCAAAATATTGTCGAATGTATTAATTTAGTAATTACTAAAATGGTCAAACAAAATAATAGTTCCATCTCCTACTAAATAGTAGAATAATTTTAACTTCATGATATTTCCGTAAGTTGAAATAAACCTTTATGTAACTTCTATTGCTATAATATTTTGGACTTTTACAAATATTAGCATCTTGAAGATGAAATACTAGACATAACTTTATTTTAGTTTTTTTCTAATTTGTAAAAATCTATTTTGTAAGAAATTTCCAGTGTGGTTCTGTTTATTGTGTTTTTTTTATCTTTTTTGCCCTGTGGACTGTTTCTCACTATTTGTTTTTTGGTTTGTTGTGGTTTTTTAAGTGCCAAGAACTGGAGAGCCCAACAGTCTATATTCAGTTGTAGATTTTAAAAAGATATTTTCTATTGAAGGAGAAAGCCTTGTGGTTAATCCTGAAAATGCAGAGTGGTGGAAACAAGCAGGACTAAATCTGATAATGACAGAAACTTTGGAACATCTAAGTACATATCTGTATCATAATCTATCTTCTGATGATAGTAAACTGGAGACATTTTTGCCTACCAATGTGCTTCAATTAAAATGTAAGTATGTAATAGTAAATATCACTTGTGTAAACATTTTCAGAATGAGATGTTAGATACTGGCTTTCCGCTAGGTTATTGGGAAAATAAAACTAAATTCCAACATTAAATATAGCTCTGGCTCCGCCAGAATTTATAACTTCGACCTTCACTAAGCCTCATTTTCTTCCTTGAAAAAATGAGGAAGTTTGACTAGCTAATCATTAAATCTCTTTCTGTCCTAAAATTCTATAGTCTCAGCTTTAAATGTCTAGCCATTTTCAATTAGTGTCTTTGTTTTCTTTTATAAATGATTAATTTCTAGCCCATTTTCTGTTTACATTAGCCTAGATACAAACCAGCACTGTTATTTTTCAGCCTGACAGCTGAGCTTTAAGTGTTCAATCATATCTAGTAATCTCTCTTCAACAATAGAAAATCTTCCTTTGTTACCAAAAAGTTTACTTATTAAGGGTTTTTTACTTGTATAATTTAAGAAGACAAAAATGTCTTTTGAGTTAATTTTTTTTCTTCTTCTAGGAACTTTATGTTCTCCCAAGTTCTTTGAGCATATTTATGATTATTACCTTGAACTCTTTATTGGGTAGGTTGCTTATCTTCACTTCACTTAGTTCTTCTTCTGGGGTTTTATCTTGTTCCTTCATTTGGAGCATAGTCCTCTGTCCCCTCATTTTGCCTGATTCACAGTTTTTATTTCTATATGCGTGATAGGTTGGGTATGTTTCCCAGTCTTGTAGAAGTGGTCTTTTGTAGGAGATGTCGTATGTGTCCCAGCAGCACACTCCCCTCTGGCCACCAGAGCTATATGCACTAGGGGTGCCTCTTATGTGGGCTGTCTAGGCACTTCTGTTGTGGCAGACTGACTAATGTGAGTGGTCTGATAGGCGTGGCTGGCCCCTTGTCCAGTTGGTTGCCAAGCCCTGCCCTTGTGTGGAGGCTGCGGGCTACTAGTGGGCGGGCCTGGGTCACAAGGTGGCTGGAGCTCTGGGGGCCCCCGGGGCTACTGCTGGCCCACTCATGGGCAAAGCCAGGTCCCAGGATGGCTGGTTATAGACCTGGGGGTCACAGATCTAGTGTCAGCCTGCTGGTAGGTGGGGTTGGTTTTTGACACTTCAGGGGCCTGGGGTGTCCTGAAGCTGATGTCTGCCAGCTGGTGGGTGGGGTCAGACCCTGAGGTGGCTGACTGAGGGGCCAAGGTGTCCCAGAGCTGACATTAGCCTACTGGGGGGTGGCAGTGGGACTCAAGGGATCCAGGGCTAGTGCCCACCCACTGATAGGTGGAGACAGGTGCTGGGGTCTCTGGCTGCAGGGTCCTGGGGTGTCATAGCTGGTATTGGCCTGCTGGTGGGCAGGGCTGAGGCCTAGGAGATTCTGGGGCTGTTGTCCAGCCACTGGTGGGCAGGAATGGGTCCTGGGCCTTCTGGTGGGCAGGACCAGGTCCCAGGGTGGCTAGGGGTTCAGGGGTGCCTGCTGGTGGATGGGGCTGTGTCCCCACGCAGCTAGCTGGTTGACCTGAGGCATCCCAGTACTAGTCGACAGGCTGATGGGCGGGGCCAGTCCCAGTGCTAATAAGCTAGAGGGAGGATTCCAAAGTGGCACTTGCCATCACCAGAATCCACATGGCAGAATGAGCTCCCTAAAAATGGCTACTGCCAATTTCTGTGTCCCTGCAGTGAGCTCCAATTGCCGCTGGCCTTTTTGGAAATCTCTCCAAGATCAGCTGGTGGGTCTGATCCAGGCTCCTTTCAAAGTACTGCTTCTGCCCTGGGTCTCAGGGTGAGTGAGATTTTGTGTGCCTCCTTTGAGAGTGGAGACTCTTTCCTATAGCTCTCCTGCTCTCCCCAAATTAAGCCCTTGTGGTCTTCAAAGTCAAATGTTCTGGGGGCTCGTCCTCCTGGTGCATGACCCCAGCCATGAAAGCCTATGTGGGGCTCGGACCCCTTACTCTTTGGAGAGAACCTCTGCAATTAACCTCTGTAATTATCCTCCCATTTGTGGGCCACCCGCCCGGCGGGGGGGTATGGGTGTCGACTATACTCTGTCTCCACCCCTCCTCTCTGTCTCGTTGTGGTTTCTTCTTTATATCTTTAGTTGTAGAAGATCTTTTTCTTCTAGTCTTCAGGTCTTTCTCATCAATAGTTGCCCTGCAAATAGTTGTACTAATTTTGGTGTGCCCATGGGTGGAGGTGAGCTCAGGGTGTTCCTGCTCCACCATCTTGGCCACTCCCCCTCCTCTTTTGAGTTATTTTGGTTGCTATGTGTGCCATTATAGTAAATGGAACATACTTAGACTCAATTATACCTCTTTGAAATATGTATTGTTTTAAATACGTATTGTTTTCAATACGTATTGTTTTAAAATCAGTTTGTGCAATAGTTAATAAATTTAGCTTTTAAAGGAGCTGGGGAAGTTTACTTTTATTTTATTACAGAGTAAATAAGTATATTTAAAAGTGAATTTTAGGGACTTTCCTGGTGGTGCAGTGGTTAAGAATCCGCCTGCCAATGCAGGGGACACGGGTTCGAGCCCTGGTCTGGGAAGATCCCACATGCCGCAGAGCAACTAAGCCCGTGCACCACAACTACTGAGCCCACATGCCACAACTACTGAAGCCCACGTGCCTAGAGCCCGTGCTTCACAACGAGAGAAGCCACCAAAATGAGAAGCTCGTGCACCACAACGAAGAGTAGCCCCCACTCACCGCAACTAGAGAAAGCCCGCGCACAGCAACAAAGACCCAACGCAGCCAAAAATAAAAAAATAAGTAAATAAAATTTTTTTAAGAAGTGAATTTTAGACATTATTGTGTACGTTGGAAGACTGCTCTAAGGAGATAGGAATTGGGGTGAGAATTGTTATCAAGGGATGTTTCAAAGACAGAAGACAGAGGGCTTTGGATGTGGTAGAAAAGAGGGTAGATAAACAGACTATGTCAAGCAAATGCACACCAGTCTATCCTAAGACCCAGATGGTTACCCATGGTAGAAGAAGAATTTTAAAAGAGATGAGGTCAGATTGTGAGACAAAGAAAAGAGAGAAGATGATTTTATGGAGTCTTCCAATATCCTTAATAATGTATTAAATCTATAAAATTATGTATAATCTTTATTATGATATATAACTATATTGAGGTTAAAATGAAACATATAACTCATCTTGTTATCTAGTAGAATTATGAATCCCTAAGTTTCATCCTGAAGTTTAAAAAGCAATAACTTTATCAGGAGCCCGTGGCCACGTTGTCAGGATAGGGGTGGTTAAAGAGAGTAGTAGAGGAAAATAATCAGAAAAGTGAAATAGTAAACAGTTCCTATTTACCTACTAAACACTCCAGAATATCTCTAGAAAATATCTTGGAGGTTGCAAATTGGTAGCACTCAGATCCTGTTCAGCCCACATACTGTTGACCCATATGGTATTTTAATTAGTTACCAGCATTTAAAATTTGGAGGGTTGTACGAAACTGATCTGTATTTTGAAATTGTCTTTAAAATTCCAAAAATCAGACTCAGATTCTCACATGGCAACAACTGGTTAGGGCTGGTAGTAGCTCACCATTTAGACAGACCATGCACCCTCCAGTTCACCGTAGTTCCCAGCACTCACAAATTGAGGCCAGGTATTGGTTGGTATTTAGCATTACTCTTGCACTTTTGTCTTATATTTATAATAGTTAAGAGAAAAGTAAAATGTTTCCGATACCAGTATCTCTAATAAAAGCAAAAGCAAAAAAATTTATAGACCACATTATGGAAGAAAAAAACAAAATCTATCTTCCCAAAGATGATGATTTAAGCACTGGCCCTGTACTTCACTCATTTACATATTTAGCTGGCCTATAAGGCACTTATGTTTTTTTCAAATAAACTTTGAAGTATAAAATGCACTTGTTCTAACTGTACAGTTTAATGAATTTTGACACATGTATTTTTATACCATGAAACTATCACCACCATTAAGATATAAAATATTTCTATCACCAGGAAGTTCCCTTGTGCTCCATTGCATTCTATAGTGATTCTCCTTCTATCCCACCCTTCTCCCCTACCAACCTTCACCCCTGGCTTCAAGTAACCACTGGTCTACTTTCTGTCACTATATATTAGTTTCCCTTGTTCTGGATTTCATTTATGGAATCATACAGTATGAACTCTTTTGCGTCTGCCTTCTACTCAGAATAACATTTTTGAGATTCACTCATGATGTTGTGTGTATCTGTAGTTCATTTCTTTTTTATTACTGAGGAATTTTTCATTATATGGATGTACCAAGGTTTGTTTATCAACTCTTCTGGATTTTTTTCTAGGTTTTTACTGTTATGAATAAAACTGCTATGAATATTCTTGTAGAAGTCTTTTTGTGGACATTTGTTATCATTTCTCTTCAGTGAATATCTAGGAGTATAATTGTTAGGTTTTATGGTAGGTGTATGTTTAACTCTTTAAGAAACTACTTTTTTCCAAAGTGGTTGCTCTGTTTTACATTTACACCAGCAATGTGTGAGGGTTTCCGTTACTCTATATCCTTGCCAACTCTTGGCATTGAAAATCTTAAATTTTAGCCCTTTTGATGGGTATGTTGTGGTATCTCATTGTGGTTTTAATTTGTATTTTCCTGATAATTAATGACGATGACCATCTTTTTACAAGCTCATTGGCTATATTTATATCTTCTTTTAAAAAATATATAATAGCTTTATGGACATGTAATTCACATACCGTATAATTCACCCATTAAAAGTATATACCTCTCGGGCTTCCCTGGTGGCGCAGTGGTTGAGAGTCCGCCTGCCGATGCAGGGGACACGGGTTGGTGCCCCAGTCCAGGAGGATCCCACATGCCGCGGAGCAACTGGGCCCGAGTGCCATGGCCGCTGAGCCTGCACGTCCGGAGCCTGTGCTCCACAACGGGAGAGGCCACAACAGTGCGAGGCCCGCGTACCGCAAAAAAAAAAAAAAAAAAAGTATATGCCTCTCTGTGAATACACTAAAAACCATTGAATTACCATTCAAAGTTAGTATATTCACAGAGAGGTATAATCATCACCACAATCAATTTTAGGAGATTTTAATCCTCCCCCAAAAGGAATCTTGTACCCATTAGCAGTCACTCCCATTCTCTGTCTTTATAGATATGTCTGTTCTGTATGCGCCATAGAAATGGAATCATACAATATGTGGTCTTTCGTGACTGCTTTCATTTAGCATGTTTTCAAGATTCATCCATATTGCAGCATGTGCATATCTTATATGAAGTATTGATCAAATATTTTGTCAAATTTTTAATTGACTTTCTTTTAAAATATTATAACAGTTCTTCAAATATTTTGGATACAGTCTTTTTTTTTTTTACGGTATGCGGGCCTCTCACAGTTGTGGCCTCTCCCATTGCGGAGCACAGGCTCCGGGCGCTCAGGCCCAGCGGCCATGGCTGATGGGCCCAGCCGCTCCAAGGCATGTGGGATCCTCCCGGACCGGGACACCAACCCTTGTCCCCTGCATCGGCAGGCGGACTCTCAACCACTGCGCCACCAGGGAAGCCCGATACAGTCTTTTTTAAAGTATATGTATTACAAGTATTTTCTTCTAGTCTGTGGCTTGCTTTGTATGTAAGTTTTTGACCCTTAGAATAACTGTAGGTATGATAGCTCCAAGGCAATGACTTGTTGTTAGACTATTGACAATAGTCTGGAATTCTTTCTTTGCTCAGTAACCTTAGCTCCAGTAATAGGAAAAAGAGGTGCTGAATTTTTATCCTTTAAAAATCTATTTTATTCAGACGAAAAATTGATTTTAAAAGCAGTAAACAAAGTACTCGTAAGGATCAAATTATATTAATAAGAACCCAGAACTAAAGGTTATCTTAATACCCTAGTAGAACATTCATTTAGGCATGAAAGTCATTGGATATTTTCATTTTCTGTTTTCAGTATGGCTAGAACATAAAAGTTGTTCCTCACCTATTAAACTTATTGAGATATCTACAAACGATCATTTATCACCTTCACAAAAGACTCCACCTCTGTCAAAAGCAGTAACAGACTCGTATTTTTCTGATGAATATGTTGCTGTTGAAAGACCACGAAAAGAAGAAAAGCCAAAGATTGACCTAGAACTAGGTTATAGAATAATCCGAACTAAAGAAAATAAAGATTACTTGGAACTTGACAGCACAGTACCATCTACTGAATCATCTTCCTCTTCCAAAATTGAAGAAGCATCTTTTAAACATGGTAAAAAACAGGAGAATAATTTGGACCTTTTGAATGACTTTATTATGCTGCGAAATAAGTATAAGACTTGCACCTCAAAGACTGAAGTCACAGACAATGATGGAAAAGACGGTGAGTAATTTAATATTTTGGTGTAGGTATGATAGCTTCAAGGACTAAATGTATAATTTATTATAGAAGGTAAAGAAATAAAGCTCTTCAGATAAAACACATTATTCTTCAAAGAAAATGTCATTGATTCATGACACATTATATACGGAGATAGATATGGGATATACAGATATAGATGTAGATATGTATTTTCCAAAAAATTTAAAAGTGCATTTGAACTTTTAAGAAAAGCCACTATTTGTAAAAACTCACTTTCTACAACTTGGTCATACAGATTCATAACATTTCTAACTTTTGCTGATCATTCTGCCATTCTTTTTTCTCTTTTAGCTCACAGTTCTACCTCCATATTTTAACTTATATTTTAATGTGTACTTAAGAACCTTTTGCCTGTTTGATCGCCTATTACTCTTTTTAACTTTATCAAAGAGTTTCTGTTTGAGTTGTAACTGTTTTACATTCATCGCTTATAAACATATCAAAGTAGTATAATGCGTCATATCATTTCACTTCTGGTAAAAAAATAAAATTCTAGTATTCTAGAATGTGTTTGACACAGCTTACCCAAATGAAATAAGTACAAAAATATTTATTTGTGAGAGTTAGAGTATACCTAGGTCTTACTGTCCTATGTATTGATACTGTTAATATACACAAGGTCTTGCCCCTGAATAAACTATAAAATAAGACAAGAAGTAAAATATATACCAGAAATTAGTTTGAGAGTCCAATGAGCTTGCTAACTAAACACCAGAATTGTGCAGAGTACCTACCCAGACCCAGACTATGCTGGACTGGGCCAGGATTCCCCACGGTTGGGGAGCTGCTTGGGAAAAAGTCATGACATAGAAAAGCAGAAAAGAATGCTTGTTCTTTGTGTGCAGCATGATATGACAGCCTTTTATAGATCTATATAAAGTTATATTACTTTGTCCATCAGTGCATTTTCACAATGAAAAATTCAACAAAAATTCAGAAAAGTATTTAAAGATCTCAGAATTTTGTGACCCTTTATGTTTATATATATTTGTCATAAAGTTTCTTTTTGTGTAATTGTTTGACCGCATTATAACTTACCTTGTTAGGTGACAATTCTATATGTAACAGATCTTTCTAACCAATTTGCACCATAATTCAGAGTATAATTTCTACATGAAAGAATGAGCAAAATATAAAGAATTATCTTATGAATGTGATGCATAAATAGGAATTTGTTAAAGATTTGTTTTTTTCAGGTTTGTGAATGTTTTCAGATTCTATTCATATTTGAGGCCAAAAAACAAACAAAAAAAGGAAACCAATCCAAAATTAGCACTGACACCCTTTTCTGGTTTTCATACTTGTGATGATGTCTTGTAACAAGGTATATTGGCAACAGAAAATGAGAGAAAGCAACAAGAAAGTAGACAAAGATAAAAAGAATATTTTCTTATTTTAAAAGTTAGCCATTAATTAAACAATTAAAGGAATACTGATGTTAGGTGGGAATGCTCTGTACTCCTGATTTTTTCTCTATAGTATTATGTTCCTGGCCTCTTTGCCCTTTAATGTGTTCTCCCCAGAGGCACTGAAATTAATTATCTGTATTGTAAATTTGAAAAAGAATAAATTGGGCATAAGCTTGTAGGAATGAGCTGCCTCACAAGTAACAGGCATTCTCCTCTGCTTCTCTATGTCATGAATCTTTCCCAAGCAGTTCCCCAATAGTGCAGAATCCTGGCCCAGTACAGTATAGTCTGGGGCAGGGTAGGTAACTCTAATTCTGTTGTTTAATTAAAAAGCTCTTTTGACTCTCAAACTAATCTCCTTTCTCCAACTTAGTTTTTATTAGTAACAGAGGTAATATTTTGATATATATTTTACTTCTTGTTGATACAGGGGTGAGAAAGAATGCTACAACTTATTAGGCCCCCTCAAAAACTCTAATAATTTGTAGTATTTAATCATAGCTATTTAGATTACTTATAGTTAATAAAAAGTACACTTGAAAATAATAAAAAGCTAGTTTAGGATATTTTACTCTTTTTGTTCACTGTGTATTTAAAGCTCATATATTCAAACGTTTCAAGATGGCAATGTTTTTCTAAAATTATCTTGTAATCATATTATTAATGGATAACATTGCAATCTAGTTAATATAACTCTAATCATAAATAAATTATATATATATATTTTTTTAATCCTCTACAATACTTACAAACGAAGAAAACTACAGTTATTGAACCTTGTGTGCCAGGCACTAAATCACATATCAGAGATAAATATGATAACGTTGCTGACCATGAGAAGCTTACAGTGGACCAGACATGCAGATAATTTCCATACAACATTGTCAGTGCCAGGAGACTATGCCAAGTGCTGAGGAAACAAAAAGGAGAGGCACTTTGCTGGCCTGGAAGTAGAGTGGGCAGTGTTTTGGGGTTTTTTTGCGGTACGCGGGCCTCTCACTGCTGTGGCCTCTCCCGTTGCGGAGTACAGGCTCCGGACACGCAGACTCAGTGGCCATGGCTCACGGGCCCAGCCACTCCATGGCATGTGGGATCTTCCCGGACCGGGGCATGAACCCGCGTCCCTTGCATCGGCAGGCAGACTCTCAACCACTGCGCCACCAGGGAAGCCCCAAGTGGGCAGTTTTATAAGGCTTCCTGTAGAAAATGCCTGGGAGCTAAAGGGTAAGTAGTAAGAAATGACCTTATTAAGAAAGGAAGGAGACAGGTAGGGTTTGGGGCATAGGAGAGAATTAGTAACAGAGGAAGGGTCTGTGGACAGTCACAGAGAAAAGATGTAGAACAGTATGTGCCCTTTAGGTGTCAGGAATCATCCTTGGTATTTATAACACCTTATAACAATATTCGAAATAGGTATATTAATCAATATTTTACATATGAGGAAACTGAGGCTAGTGTCAGAACTGGGATTGAAACACTGATCTGATGCCAAAGTTCCTTCCTTTATTACCATTCAGCTTCCTACCCAGTACAGTAAGTCCATTGACCTGAATAGTTGCTCAATTTAATACTGATGCATTTCAAAGAATTTTAACAATTATGATCATATTACAAGAGAGCATTTTAATCAACATTAAGTTTCCCTGAACAATGCAAATTAATATTTTTATTAGAACTTCAAGACAAAGAAGAACATTCTTTAACTCTTCAAGAAGAAAATCCTATTGTTTGTACTAATGAAACACTAGAGAAAGCAAATCAGGAAAGGAGAGCAGATAATGTCATTGAAATTCAAGCATCAGGTATGCATTATGCTTTTTAAATACATTCAAATTAAGTAAATTTGAAAGCACTTTCCTGGGTATCTAGGACACACCTTATTTTCCATGTAATTTTCTTCACTTGTTTCAGATATTTCTTCATTCCAGTCCTACTTTCAGGTTATTTCCAAACCTGGAGTGCCTTATTCACTGCCTCTGCCCCTCCCTCCCCATCGCCCTATTCCAGTCCACTAAGTGTTATTTCTTCCTTCATTTAAACTGCTGCTTCCCTACATGCATCAGAGAACAGCAAACTGCAGCTCCTCACTCAGACTTTTCTTCCCAGTCTGGAAAAATGAACTGTTGCTGGTTGCCCTCTCCGTTCTCTTACCCACCATCAAGGTGGTGTAAATAAGTTATTATTGATCCCTATACCAATTAAAATTATTTGTTCTGCTGTAAAGAAAAATATTCTTTACATTGACCCCTTAAGAACATCATGCTCACTATTAAAATCGATAAGGAAATATGACACTAGTTCTTGAATATCATTTCATTCTTTTGGCTAAATTTCATTTATGACCTTTAGATGACAATGCAGATCTTTAAATATTGATATTCTAGTGAAAACTAAAAACAATTTGTCATTGTTATAAATGTGTTCATCTTAAGGTTGTAAGCTAATAGTGGAGGGAGAAGAAAAAAAAATTGTGATTCTCTTCCTCATACTTGCCCTGCCAAATTAGTCACTGAATAAATCATTTCTAATAAACAAGATAACCATAAAATTATATTAATTCTACAGAGGGTTTTTTTGGTTGTGTTTTTACTAGTTTATTTAGAATAAATATCCTAAAATAAGCCTCTATAGAATCTAATGATTTTTAACTCAGAAAAGAATTTGGATAGAGTTCAGGTTTCCATGAAGTAACATGTATGATTGATTTGTCAAAAAGAACATACCATCCTTATAAAAACACTGCCTTTAATACTTTTATTTTTGCAGATAGCCAGTGCCAAGCATACTGTCTCCTAGAAGCAGCAGCTTCTCCTATCTTAAAAAAACTTGTATGCCTCTGTACTCTTCCTGCTGCTAACTGGAAATTTGACACTGTCATTTTTGACCAAACAAGGTTCCTCTTAAAACAACAAGAAAAAGTAATAAGTGATGCTATTCACCAAGGTGAGTACAAATAAAAGTCACATTATTTTAAAGGACATAAATTTATGGATTATTAGAAAATGCAGAAATTAGTCATAGATGGAGGCATAACTGTAATTCAGCATATGACACCCACAGACCAATGCTGGAAAATCAGCTAAGCAAGGATAAAAAGGTAAGAAATACAAGTGTCGCCTGCTTTTCATGTTTGCTTTATGTCACTTTGATTTTATGAAGACCTACATTAATCTGTTTTCACTAACTGAAAGAAACCAAAGAGGATTTTCGTTTTTATGAAAAAAGGTATTTGCTTCTTTACTCCATTTCAGCTTACAAAAGGTTTCATAGGAACTCTCTATTTTCAGATAGTGGAGGAAACCTGTATCATCTGGCATTGCTTCTCAGTAAAGCTCCTAGTTGACATATATATTACTTGACAGATTCCTATTGCAGAAACCAAATTAACCCTATTACTGTTAGCATCTGAACCACTTAGGTCCCTCCCAAATAGGTGGAGGGGAGGTCTACAAGTAAATTGATTAAAGTCAATCCTGGACTTTTGCTTCTGACCAAAATGGAGTAACAGGGATTGAATTTACCCTCCTTCCAGAAATAACAACAACAAACAAAAAGACAAAGACAAAATAGATGAAACCAGTTTTTAAGATCCTAGACATCAGGCAACGAAGCACAATGATTCCTGAGAGATGGGAGACAAGTGAGGTGAGCCCTACCATTGCCCTAGCTTACTGCCTTGAAAGAAATGCCAGGCCATGGCACAGGGAGAGGTACCAGAGGCAGAGCTCAGTGGACAATCTGAGTTGAAGAAGCAGAGCTAAGAGTCCAGGGAGACCAAGGCAACTAAAGTTCAAAGGATAGAAGATTAGGGGCTTCCCTGGTGGCAGAGTGGTTAAGAATCTGCCTGCCAATGCAGGGGACATGGGTTTGAGCCCTGGTCTGGGAAGATCCCACATGCCGCGGAACAACTAAGCCCGTGTGCCACAACTACTGAGCCTGAGCTCTAGAGCCTGCAAGCCACAACTGCTGTGCCCACAAGCCACAACTACTGAGCCCACGTGCTACAACTAATGAAGCCTGTGCACCTAGAGCCCGTGCTCTGCAACAAGGAAAGCCACTGCGATGAGAAGCCTGCACACCGCAGTGAAGAGTAGCCCCTGCTCGCCACAACTAGAGAAAGCCCACGCACAGCAATGAAGACCCAATGCAGCTAAAAATAAATAAATTTTTTTAAAAAGATAGAAGGAAAAAAAAAAAAAAGATAGAAGGTTAGAGAGCAGAGAGCTTCACAAGAAGAGTCCTAGAAATTTGCAGAGAGTCTCCCTGAAGTATTCAGCAGAGTACTGATCCAAGAGTATATGTGAGGACAATAGCCAAAACATAGAAACAACCTAAATGCCCACTGACAGATGAATGGATAAAGAAGATGTGGTACACATATACAATTGAATACTACTCAGCCATAAAAAAAGAATGAAATAACGCCATTTGCAGCAACATGGATGGACCTAGAGATTATCATACTAAGTAAAGTAAGTCAGACAGAGAAAGACAAACACCATATGATATCACTTATATGTAGAATCTAAAAGATAACACAAATGAACTTATCTATGAAACAGAAACAGACTCACAGACATAGAGAACAGTCTTGTGGCTGCCAAGGGGGTGGGGTGGGGGAAGGATGGATTAGGAATTTGGGATTAGCAGATGCAAACTATAATATAGAGAATGGGTAAACAACAAGGTCCTAGTGTATAGCACAGGAAACTATATTCAATATCCTGTGATAAACCATAATGGAAAAGAATATGGAAAAAAAAAAGAACAGCCATCTCAAAAAAAATAAATGTATATGTGAGGAACTAACCTACAAGAGATTGGGAAACAAACCATCTGAAAGGATTAGAGGGAATAGTACTCTGAATTCACACGGGGCAGGAAATAATGTCTGTTCCCACCAGCCAGACTAGAAAAACTCATAGTTCATGGAGTATTGATCACCATACTTAGAGAAGTCTTGTCTCAGTAGTGGGGAATAATTATCCCTAGATTTAGCACTGCTCTGGACCTGCCTAAAAAAATCATAAAAGCAAGACTCAAAGTTATCAAACTATTTCCAAGGAACTTAACTGCATCCCAGAACAAAGCTTAAGACTATTTATATGAATACAGGAATATTTAGCACTAACAAGGTAAAATTCACAATGTTTGACATCTGATCAAAGATTGTCAAGCATAACAAGAGACAGGAAAACACAGCCCATAAGGAGAATAATCAATCAAAACAAACTCAGAGCTGACAAAGATGTTAGAATTATCAGAGAGGACACTGAAACTTATTATAACTGTATTCCATACATTCAATAAGCTAGAGACATAAAAGAGATGCAAATTGTAGTTTTAGAGAATAAACTACAATGCATGAGATGAAAAATACACTGGATGGAGTTAATGGCAGATTAAATATTGCAGAAGAAAAGACTAGCTAACTTGTAAGCATAGCAATAGAAACTATCTAAAATAAAACCCAGGTGGATAAAAGAATAAAAAAGAAGGAAAGAAAAGAGCATAGTGGGCTGTGAAACAACTTCAAATAGCCTTATATACTAGCATTAGAGTTCTCAAAGGAGACGCAAAAGGGGGTAAACAGATAAAATATTTGAAGAAATAATGACTGAAATTTTGCCAAACTCAGTGAAAACTACAAACCCACAGATCCAAGAAACTCAATGAACCCTAAGCACAAGAAGCATAATAAAGCTACACCAAGGCATATTATAATCAAGTTGCTCAAAACCAGTGATAAAGAGAAAATTGTAGGAGCAGCCAGAGGAAAAAAATATATGCTGCAAAAGAGAAACAATGACAAGGTTGACGTCAAATTTCTTGTCAGAAATAGTGCAAGTGATGTTGAGCATTCCTTCATGTGTTAGAAGAAATGCAAATCGAAACTACAATGAGATATCATCTCACACCAGTCAGAATGGCCATCATCAAAAAATCTAGAAACAATAAATGCTGGAGAGGGTGTGGAGAAAAGGGAACACTCTTGCATTGCTGCTGGGAATGTGAATTGGTACAGCCACTATGGAGAACAGTATGGAGGTTCCTTAAAAAACTACAAATAGAACTACCATATGACCTAGCAATCCCACTACTGGGCATATACCCTGAGAAAACCATAATTCAAAAAGAGTCATGTACCAGAATGTTCATTGCAGCACTATTTACAATAGCCAGGAGATGGAAGCAATCTAAGTGTCCATCAACAGACGAATGGATAAAGAAGATGTGGCACATATATACAATGGAATATTACTCAGCCATAAAAAGAAACGAAACTGAGTTATTTGTAGTGAGGTGGATGGACCTAGAGTCTGTCATACAGAGTGAAGTAAGTCAGAAAGAGAAAGACAAATACCGTATGCTAACACATATATATGGAATCTAAGGGAAAAAAAGGTCATGAAGAACCTAGGGGTAAGATGGGAATAAAGACACAGACCTACTAGAGAATGGACTTGAGGATATGGGGAGGGGGAAGGGTAAGCTGTGACAAAGTGAGAGAGTGGCATGGACATATATACACTACCAAATGTAAAATAGATAGCTAGTGGGAAGCAGCCGTATAGCACAGGGAGATCAGCTCGGTGCTTTGTGACCACCTGGAGGGGTGGGATAGGGAGTGTGGGAGGGAGGGAGACACAAGAGGGAAGAGGTATGGGAACACATGTATATGTATAACTGATTCACTTTGTTATAAAGCAGAAACTAACACACAATTGTAAAGCAATTATACTCCAATAAAGATGTTAAAAAATTTTAAAAAAATAAAGAAATAGTGCAAGTGAAAAGAAGATGGAATAACATCTTTAAAATACCTGAAAGAAAAAACCACCAACCTATTCTGTACTAGGCAAAAATACATTACAAAAACAAAGGGGAAATAGAGGTATTTTCAGACATACAAAAGCTGAAAGAATTCATCGGCTGCGGATCTGCACTGTAAGAAATGTTCTCCCAAAGACAGAGGAAAATGATACCAAATTTGGTTTCTCTGTTCTCTTCTTTTCCCTTCCTGGTCATGATTGACTTGTTTACACAAGTCCTTCCAGGGGCTGGAGGTACTACCCATAACTGGTTTTTCTGTTGCTCCTTGATTCCCAGTGACCACTGATTATTTGCTTTGATCTTCATTGCTTAAATCAATAGTTTTCATACTTTTTTTTTAACATCTTTATTGGAGTATAATTGCTTTACAATGGTGTGTTAGTTTCTGCTTTATAATAAATTAGGCCTGGAATCTGGTCTTCGTGGCCCCACTTTTGCATGCAGTAAAATCCAATCTATCATCTTCAATAAGCTTGGAACTACATGGAATGTATTAATTAGATAATTGTCTTGTCTCTGTAAGTACCTCTTTTGTTTGAGTCATATCTTTGGACAAATATTCCCAGGTGTCTACCTCCATTTCAATGTATTGCTTTACGTTATGATCCTCCACCTTTATCTAAACCAGTTGGCAAGTTATGAGTTTAATTTTCTTCTTGTTTCATAACTGGGAATCATTGTCCTTCTTCCCACCAAGAGTAGAAATAATTGAACATTCTTTGGAAGCAGCAAAGTATGAACTCTGAGGTTAGCTGTAGGGGTTGGAATGCCAGCTCCATCATTTATGCACAAATAGACCTTGGGCAGTTACCTAACCTCGTTAAGACTGTTTTCTCATCCATAAAATCAAGATCATAGTAAACTTGTCTGATAGGGTTATTGTTAGAGATTCAATGAAATAAACAGATTATATACAGCTTGGCACATAGTAAGCACTCAATAATAAATGTTATCTATTATTGTTAAGCATTCTGATATATATTCTAAAATTCTAATGTATATTCTGTCTTTAAATATGTTTTTGCTTACCTAGGTAAAAATGTTGAAAGAGAAATGACATTCAAGTATGCTGCCCTCTTACACCTTTTGGTAACAATTAGAGATGTCCTTTTAACATGTAGCTTGGACACAGCATTGGGTTGGTGTGAAAATTTTTTATTTCCCCTTTTCTTCCTATTGAAATATTTTGTCTGAAGTAACGTTTACTTTTCTGAAAAAGATGCACTTTGTAAGAAATTATGTAGTTTTTTTCCTGCATTAAACATTATATATATAGACATAATTATCATGGAATATATATTTTATTCTCCTTATATTCATTAAAAGAAATTTTCTGTAACAACAATCATCACCTAGAAAAATAGGTGTAAGATTCTCTATTCTAGGCCTGAATTACAGACTCCTAATGGCCTTAAGGGATTTGACTGTGTAATCATTATTATGCACTGCATTTTTTTTCAACATCTTTATTGGAGTATAATTGCTTTACAGTGGTGTGTTAGTTTCTGCTGTATAACAAAGTGAATCAGCTATACATATACATATATCCCCATATCTCCTCCCTCTTGCATCTCCCTCACACCCTCCCTATCCCACCGTTCTAGGTGGTCACAAAGCACCGAGCTGATCTCCCTGTGCTATGTGGCTGCTTCCCACTAGCTATCTATTTTACATTTGGTAGTATATATATGTCCATGCCACTCTCTCACTTTGTCCCAGCTTACCCTTCCCTCTCCCCGTGTCCTCAAGTCCATTCTCTACACCTGCATCTTTATTCCTGTCCTGCCCCTAGGTTCATCAGAACCATTTTTTTTTTTCAGATTCCATATATATGTGTTAGCATGCTATATTTGTTTTTCTCTTTCTGACTTACTTCACTCTGTGTGACAGTCTCTAGGTCCATCTACCTTGCTACAAATAACTCAATTTTGTTTCTTTTTATTATGCACTGCTTTTTAATGTAAGATGACACTTTGACACTTTGACATATACATTTTAGGTCCTCATTGAATATCTGTGTCTTCGAATCTTTGCTAGATGCAATATAGCTATATAGCAAGATCTTCTGCAATTTCCCTTTTTAGTTGTGCATGTAAGTTAGGATATGAATTACTTGAGTATTAAAAATCAAACTATTTTGAATGTATTGAAAATTTTAAATATTTTGGAAATTTTTTCTAAACTATTAAAATCCTTAAAGTATCTGTCTTACTGCATTACTGTTTTAGGCCCCTTATTGCAGGTTGTTTAGACTTGTTTAGTAATGGTATCTTTTTAGGATTATGTTTTATAATTTAAAGTTTCTAGAACCCATTATATACAAAGTGAAAATATTTTTTCTCTGATCTGTGACGCAGACATTTTTTCTTATCTGTGACTCAGACAAATATTATTTCTCTAATCCAAGGTTTGGATAAGTACTGGGCAGCAGCGAGTTACAACTGTACTCCCTCTACATCACTGGGAGTTGTAATACTTGGCCAAGCATTATTTTAGTATTATCTGGCCAGGTATTGTAACTAAGTTACAGCTACCTTTAGAAAGCCCAACATGGTGCTTTTCCTTTCTTCTCCAATTAAAGCATTTGAGTGCTGATGCTGGATCAAGTTGTCTTGTCTCCATTCCCAGACAACTATAGCCCTAGTTTACAGTATCTGTAGCTAGTATAATGGTGTAGTGTCACATGCTTCTGTTCAGTCACCTGTCTTCATTATAATTTTCAGCTGCCATAGAAGATTGTCAGTCCTACCAACAACTAAGCTAACTATAAAAGCATAATAGTAAGGCAGAATGTCAGAATCTAGAATATTTGGACTTCCAGGGAGAGTACAGTTGTGACTCACTCGTGCTCAATACTTATCAAAATCTTGCATTAGAGAAATAATATTTATGGAGGATTGCTTAAAGTATATTCACCTTTAAGTACTCTATATTTTACCCTAGGATTAAGTGAGACCATTGAGAGCTATATACTTGAACTGAATTGTTTCTGTTCCTCAAAGAAATGCCTTTACTAAATCAAACTTTGGCATTACTATTTGGCTACCTTGAGGAATACTTATAAAAGTAAAATCCTTGTTGGAAAACATAACTTCTTAAACCCTAGGTACCAAGCCATAATGAGTAACCTTGCTGCCTTGGACACTTTTAGTAGAAGGCTTTCTCACTCCTCTAAACCTCTCAAAATCAAAGAGCAAGTTAGGTTGTCCTCCTTTCTTTCTCTGTGAATAGTGACAGAGGAAGAAAGGTCCATGTGGGTCTGACTGCCTACCCTGGACCCAGAATTCTGTATTTTCTCCCAGCTTCCAATTTGCTTCTTCTCCCAAACTAGCAAGGTAATTAGTTTCAAGGTTAAAAGTATAGAGTTTCACTTCTGGGCTTTAACCCAGAAATAAATTCAGTATTGTGTAATGGGTACTGTAGTAGAGATACAGAGTAATGGCACAAAGGATGGTGACTGTTACCCTTTCAAGCTGAATTTTTTTTTTAAATAAGTAGGAGTTCGCCAAGTAAATAAAATATGAAAGGGTATTGTAGGCAGAATTAAGAGCCCAGAAGAATGACTTAGTGGGTGTATGACAAACAGTTCCATGTGGCTAAATTGAGGAGTACAAGGTGGAAAGCAAAGAGAGCTAAGCCTGAAGAAGTAAGACAGAGCCAAATCATGAAAAGCCTTTTAAGCTACACAAAAGAGTTCAGTCACTACTCTGTAAATGATAGGGAGCTGTTGAAACAGGGAAGCTACTGGATTAGGTTTGTCTTTCAGAAGGTTACGTCTAATGGCAGTATGGAGAATCAGTGGGAAGTTTGGAGATTAGTAAGCAGAAAGAACGTAAGTCAGTCTCTAAATTGCCCATCATTCTAGCTGTATTAATATAAAATTATAATTAATATGTACATAGTATAAAAATATGAACATGAACATTAACTTTTTGATTTATTATTGTCCAGATATTCATTGAATACCTGATCTACATAAGTTACTCTACCAGGTGCTCTACTTCAGTAATTCACAAAATTCACTGTGCAGTAGAATCACTGGGAGAAGTTTTACACATAGGAATCCCTGGGACTCAATCTAGATTTCTTGAATTTGAACCTTCAAGGATAGGTCTCAGGATTCTGTGTTTAAAATTGCTTTTATGAGTCTGAATTTAGGCACTGCTGTTTTAGCAGCTACATAAATTAATTATGCTTAAATATCATGGATTATGAGAGCTTATAGACTAGTGAGGTTGTTAAGTCGTATACATAAATAACCCGAAATCAAGTGCAAAGCTGTATCGATAGCATACCAAGAAAATCTCAGTGAAATGCATTACCACAGGACTTGCATGTAAGTGTAGATTCTAGGGTTTAGGAAGAAGGCAATAGCATTTAACAAGCTAGAAGGCAGGAAAGGATGAGAAATATTCAGAGAATATGTAGAGTATATCCAGTTATATTGGTATTATGTAGCTTAAAAATAAACATTTGCTACATATTTCTCAGCGTCACTTAAACTTAAGGTTTTCATTAGTTTCTATCTTTGATCAAAATCAGAAAAGTAGTAAAGGGAAATTTAACTGTCTCTGCTATGACCCTTATTTCCTTTTAGGTTTTTACCATGCAGTTTCTAAAAGAACAAAAAGACATGCTTTTTTTCCCACTTTTGTTCTTAACAGGATATTTGTCAAATGCAAAAGATATCTACAAAAGCATTTTAGGCTCCTATTTGGATGACATTTGGCGACAACTGGAGATTGTACAGTTTATTAGGGAAAAAAAGCCTGAAACCAGCTACAAGATACAAGAATTGCAATGTCAGATACTAAATTGGATGCAAAGTGGACAGCAAATTAAGGTAAGTACTGAAATAAAGCAGATAACAGCAATCAGCTTATATAAGAATTGGATGTAAGATAAATTTTTGCATTTAATTTGAAATTATGAAATAGTATAGTATATACTATTTGGTCCCTTGACAGTTTTCTCCTTGAGTAAGTTAACAGGACAGAATCAGACCCAGAGAAAGGATCATTGGCATCATTATTTATATGTCTTGAATTTTTTTAATACTTTAATTTTTATTATACATAGTTTTCTGTGGATTAATCCTTTAAATCTCAAAAATTTTGTTTTCTACTTGTAAGTTCATGAACACATACCAACAATAGAACTACAATAATTAATTTTTAGATATTGAGCCAGAATCTCATCTTATATAATTCTAAAAAAAAAGCACTTGTTTATTTCTTGGATTATGTTGGAAATTTTTTGCCCACTCTACATCAAGCATTGAACAAAGTTTGCATAAGTAAGGATTTAAGAGAAAATACTTTAAAAAATATTTTCATGCAGAAAAGCATCTCAAAATCTTTACACTAAATCTGGAAACAAATTTGGCCTTTTTCTTCGTTTTCCTCTGTCCCTGCTGGGGATATTCTTATCCCCAACTCTATGGTTACTTGGGTAACTTGCCTGTCATTAAAACAAATTAAATCAATCAGTAAGAAATTTAAAATTGGGGAGTGATGTCAGCATCATGGCAGGAAGAGATGCTCTCTCGGCTCTCCCCTTCAATCTGCAACCAGGAAAACATCCACAACTCAACAAAGGGGCCTTTGCCTAACACCAGGACACTGGAGAGTTCCACCCATCTGTACCTGTAAAGATAGGTGGAATGGAACCCATAGAAGAGGCAGAACTGGAGGATCAGCATAGGCAGTGCCTGCAATTTTGGACCCTGGGCTGTAGCAGCTGAACCCCAGTCCAGAGAACCCAGTAGCAGCGAGGGCGGCATCCCACATGACCCCGGCCTCCCACTTGCACTGGTACCCACAGCCACAGATAGCTGGAGCAGCCGTGGCACGAGGCCTATGACCCTGTCCCTCCAGCTCAGAGCCACCCACAGCTCTGGCGCCCCACCCTCCATCAGCAGTGAGTGAGCCCAGAAACCCAAGAGCACCAGAAAAGGAACGGCACACATGACCCCAGTTCCTCCTCCCGGCCTTCCTGCTCCTCCTGCAGTGGCAGAGCCTGTGACTCAGGGATCCCAAATGAGGCCACCGTCCTAGTACTCAGGCAGTGACATCAATAACACCAGAAACAGCAAGGCACCAACAACCCCAGAGGCACAAGCAGTGACAACAAATGCTTTGGGTGACCCCTCTGATGTAGACACGGAGGGTAGAAAGTGCCAATACTCAAACACAACCAGAGGCAGCACAGGTAAGAGAAAACAATGTTCTATAGTGCCACCTACTGGAAAATAAGAGAAAGGCTTCTATTTACAATGGAGAAAAGACAGTCTCTTCAGTAAGTGGTGCTGGGAAAACTGGACAGCTATATGCTAAAGAATGAAACTAGAACATTTCCTAACACCATACACAAAAATAAATTCAAAATGGATTAAAGACCTAAATGTAAGGCCAGATACTGTAAAACTCTTAGAGGAAAACATAGGCAGAACACTCTTTGACATAAATCACAGCAAGATCTTTTTTGATCCACCTCCTAGACTAATGAAAATAAAAACAAAAATAAACAAATGGGATCTAATTAAACTTAAAAGCTTTTACACAGCAAAGGAAACCATAAACAAAACAAAAAGACAACCCTTAAAATGGGAGAAAATATTTGCAAATGAAGCAGCCGACAAGAGATTAATCTCCAAAATATACAAATAGCTCATGCAACTCAATATCAAAAAAACAAACAACCCAATCAAAAAATGAGAAGATACAAATAGACATTTCTCCAAAGAAGACATACAGATGGCCAAAAAGCACATGAAAAGATGTTCAACATCACTAATAGGGACTTCCCTGGTAGTCCAGTGGTAAAGAATCCACCTTACAATGCAAGGGACACAGGTTCAAAGCCTGGTCAGGGAACTAAGATCCCACATGCCGCGGGGCAGCTAAGCCCGCGTGCCACAACTACTGAGCTCACACGACTCAACTAGAGAGCCTGCAGGCCCCAAATTACAGACCCCACGCACTCTGGAACCCGTGTGCCACAACTAGAGAAGAGAAAACTAGTGAGAAGCCCATGCGCTGCAACAAAGAGCCCGAAGTGCCGCAACTAAGACCCAATGCAGCCAAAAATAAATTAAATAAATAAATAATAAATAAGTCTTTAAAAAATTCACTAATTATTAGAGAAATGCAGATCAAAACTACAATGAGGTATCACCTCACACGGGTCAGAATGGCCATGATCAAAAGATCTACAGGGCTTCCCTGGTGGCGTAGTGGTTGAGAGTCCACCTGCCGATGCAGGGGACACGGGTTCGTGCCCCGGTCTGGGAAGATCCCACATGCCGTGGAGTGGCTAGGCCTGTGAGCCATGGCCACTGAGCCTGTGCGTCCGGAGCCTGTGCTCTGCAAAGGGAGAGGCCACAACAGTGAGAGGCCCGCGTACCGCAAAAAAAAAAAAAAAAAAAAAAAAAGATCTACAAACAGTAAATGCTGGAGAGGGTGTGGAGAAAAGGGAACCCTCCTACACTGTTGGTGGGAATGTAAAGGGGTACAGCCAGTATGGAGAACAGTATGGAGGTTCCTTAAAAAACTAAAAATAGAACTACCATACGACCCAGCAATCCCACTCCTGGGCATATACGCAGAGAAAACCATAATTCGAAAAGATACATGCACCCCAGTGTTCATTGCAATGCTATTTACAGTAGCCAGGACATGGAAGCAATCTAAATGTCCATCAACAGAGGAATAGATAAAGAAGATGTGGCACATATATACAATGGAATATTACTCAGCCATAAAAAAGAACAAAATAATGCCATTTGCAGCAACATGGATGGACCTAGAGATTGTCGTTCTGAGTGAAGTAAGTCAAACACAGAAAGACAAATATATGATACCACTTATATGTGGAATCTAAAAAAATGGTATAAATGAACTTAGTTACAAAACAGAAATAGAGTCACAGATGTAGAAAACAAACATGGTTAACAGGGGATAAGGGAGGAGGGATAAATTGGAAGATTGGGATTGACATATACTCACTACTATATATAAAATAGGCAACTAATAATAACCTACTGTATAGCACAGGGAACTCTACTCAATATGCTGTGATGGCCTATAGGGGAAAAGAATCTAAAAAAAGAATGGATATATGTATAACTGATTCACTTTGCTGTATAACTGAAGCTAATACAACATTGTAAATCAAGTATACCTCAATGAAAATTTAAAAAAGAAAGAAAGGAATAGAAAAGATGGTATGGAATTTGGAGCATGGCCAGGCCAGGAGTGCAATTTCTCTGGAATCCTCTGCCCCAGTCCCAGAGGATGCATTAGGTTTAATGAAGAAAAATGACTGACAAATTACTAGGTCACTGAGTGTGAAATTTATATTTTTTGCTTCTTGCTTTCACCCATCCAATAATTGTATTGACCTAAACAGTAAAGATATTGCTATTGTCTTCTTTATTGCAGCACCTCTGAAAAGGGAACTGCTGTGTCTCAGTAGATTTTTTTTGCTGGATAAATCTTTTCCTTGTGATAAATAAATCTCCTAACAGCGTCTTATGTTTTTTTAGAAAAAGAGAACGGCTTCTAGTTTATAACTTGTTGGTTCATTAAAATCAAGTAGAAAAAATTATTTTTACCTAAAGAAGAAAGGTGTTCGCTACTTCAGATGTGTCAGCTGAGGAACAACTTATCCAGCACCATGAAGAACCACAGCAACACTGTATCACAAAAACAAAATGACAATTCATCAGAAATCAAACTTAAAGTCATGGAATATTGCAATCTAACTGATAGAGAATTCAAAATAGCTGTCATGAAGAAACAACAAGCTACAAGAAAACTCAGAAAGGCAGTTCAATGAGCTCAGGAGTAAAATTAATGAACAGAAGGAATACTTTACCAAAGAGACTGAAACTAAAAAAGAACCAAACAGAAATTCTGAAGCTGAAGAGCTCAATAAATGAGATTGAGAATTCATTAGAAAGCACTGGAAATAGAGAAGACCATATGGAAGAAAGAATTATTGAGCTCAAATTTAGAAATCTAGAGATGGTACAGGTAGAAGAGGAAAAAGAATTAAGATATAAAAAAGGGGGAAATTTTATGAGCGTTATCTGACTCTTTTAGGAAGGGCAACATTAGGGTAATGGTTATCCCAGAAGAAGAAGAAACAGAGAAGTTAGCAGAGAGTTTATTTAAAGAAATAACAGCTGAGAGCTTCGCAAACCTGGGGGAGGAACTGGATATACAAGTCTATGAAGCTACAAGAACACCTAATCACCTCAATGCAAAAAGATCTTCTCCAAGACACTGTCAAAAGTCAATGAAAGGGCTTCCCTGGTGGCGCAGTGGTTGAGAGTCCGCCTGCTGATGCAGGGGACGCAGGTTTGTGCCCCGGTCCAGGAAGATCCCACATGCCGCGGAGCAGCTAGGCCCGTGAGCCATGGCCGCTGAGCCTGCGCGTCTGGAGCCTGTGCTCCGCAATGGAAGAGGCCACAGCAGTGAGAGACCTGCGTACCGGGGAAAAAAAAAAGTCAATGAAAAAGAATTTTAAATGCAGTCAGTGAAAAAAGGATGCAACCTACAAAGGAATCCCTATTAGCAGATCAGCAGATTTCTCAGCAGAAACTCAACAGGCCAGGAGGGAGTGGAATGACATTCTCAAAATATTGAAAGATAAAAACTGTCATCCAAGAATACTCTATCCAACAAAGTTATCATTCAGATACGAAGAAGAAATAAGGGCTTTCCCAGACAAACAAAAGCTGAGGGATTTTTATCAACACTAGACCTGCCTTATAAGAAATGTTGAAAGGAGCTCTGCTGCCAGAAAAAAAAGGCAAAAGTACACAAAACTTTAAGGTGATAAATAGATGAACAGAATCAGAAAATTGCAACTCTGTATCAGAATAGGTTTTTAAATACTTTATTACAACATAAAGGTTAAAGGGAGAAATATCAGGAAAAAAACAATAGCCACTTCAATTTGGTAACAAATGTAATATAAAAAGGAATAATTTGAGACAAGAAAAACATAAAAGGGGAAGAGGAAAAGAAGGGAACCCATATAGGCAAATGAAGATAAGATACTATCAGCAGAAAAAGGACTACTTTATCTATGATACATTTCACACAAACCTCTTGGTAACCACCAAGCATAAATCTAAAACAGAGACACAAAACATAAAAAAAAGAGGAAACTGAGAAAAACATCATAGAAAACTACCAAACCAAAATGGCAGACAGAAACACAGGAAAAGGAAACAATGGAGATATAGAACAACCAGAAAACAAAATATAGAATGGCAGTACTCATCTATCAATAATCACCCTAAGTGTAAATGGATTGGATTCACCAATCAAAAGACACAAAGTGACTGGATGGATTAAAAAACAAGAGCCAACTGTATGCTGCCTCTGGGAGACTCGCTTCAGCTCTAAAGACAAACATAGGCTCAAGGTGAAGTGATAGAAGATGATACTCCAAACAAACGACAGACAAAAGAAAGCAGATGTAGCCATACTCATATCAGACAAAATACACGTTAAGCTTAAAAAAGGTAACAAGAGACAAGGAAGGATATTATATTCTGATAAAGGGGATAATTCATCAAAAAGATGTAATAGTAAAGCAAACAACAAAAAAAGACATAATAGTTAGTAATATCTATGCACCTAACATAGGAGCACCAAAACATATAAAGCAATTATTAACAGACCTAAAGGGAGAAATTGGTGCAGCACAATAATAGGAGGTGACTTTAACACCCCACTTACATTAATAGATAGATCATCCAGACAGAAAGTCAACAAGGAAACAGTGGTCTTAAATGAAACATTAAACCGGATGGATTTGATAGATTGGTATAGGACATTCCATCCAAATGCAACAAAATACACATTCTTCTCAAGCACACATGGAACTTTCTCCGGGGTAAACCGTATGTTGGGACACAAAACAAGTCTCAATAAATTTAAGAAGATTGAAATCATATCAAGCATCTTTTCCAACCACAACACTATGAGACTATAAGAAGATAGCTGAAAATATCACAGATATGTGGAGACTGAACAACATGCTACTGAGCAACTATTGGGTCAATGAAGAAATCAAAGGAGAATTTTTAAAATACCTTAAGACAAATGAAAATGAAAATACAATATACCAAAATCTATGGGATGCAGCAAAAGCAGTACTAAGAGGGAAGTTTATATCAATACAAGCCTATCTCAAGAAACAAGAAAGTCTCAAATAAATCATCTAACCTTACACCTAAAGGAACTAGAAAAAAACAAATGAAGCCCAAAGTCAGTAGAAGGAAGGAAATAATAAAGATCAGAGCAAAAATAAATAAAATAGAGACTAAAAAGACAATAGAAGAGATCAGCGAAACTAAGAGTTGGTTCTTTGAAAAGGTAAACAAAAATGACAAACCTTTAACCAGACTCACTAAGAAAAAAAAAGAGAAGGCTCTGATAAATAAAATTAGAAAATAAAGGAGAAAAATAACAATGGATACCACAAAAATACAAAGATTGTAAGAGAATATTCTGAATAGTTAGTAACCAACAAAGTGGACAACCTAGAAGAAATGAAGAAATTCTTAGAATCATGTAACCTTCCAAGACTGAATTATGAAGAAATGGAAAAATTAATAGACCAGTTTCTAGTAAAGAGATTAAAACAGTGATGAAAAAAAAACCTCCTAAAAAACAAAAGCCCAGAATCAGATGGCTTCACAAGTGAATTCTACCGAACATTCAAAGAAGAATTAATATCCATCCTTCTCAAACTCTTCCAAAATATTGAAGAGGAGGGAACACTTTCTAACTCATTTTACAAGGCCAGCATTACCCTGATACCAAGTCCAGACAAAAACAATACAAAAAATATACATTACTGACCAATATCTCTGATGAATATAGATGCAAAAATCCTGAACAAAATATTAGCAAACCAAATACAATACATTAAAACGTTCATATAGCATTATCAAGTAGGATTTATTCCTGGGATGCAAAGATGGTTCAATATTCTCAAACCAGTGTGATACACCTTAGCAAAATGAAAGATAAAAAACATATGGTCATCTCAATAGATGCAGAAAAAGCATTTGACTAGATGCAACACCTATTTATGATAAAAAAAAACTCTCAATGAAATGGGTGTAGAAGGAGTGTATCTCAGCATGATAGAGGCCATATATGACAAACCCACAGCTAACATCATACTCAATGGTGAAAAGCTGAAAACTGTCCCTCTAAAATCAGGAACAAGACAAGGATGCCCACTCTCACCATTATTATTCAATATAGTATTAGAAATTATAGCCAGAGCAATTAGGTAGAAAAAGAAATAAAATGCATCCAAATTGGAAAGGAAAAAGTAAAACTGTCACTGTTGCAGGTGACATGATTTTACGTGTAGAAAACCCTAAAGACTCCACCAAAAAACTATGAGAAATAACAAAACAAATACAGTAAAGTTGCAGGGTACAAAATCAACATATAAAAATCTATTGTGGGCTTCCCTGGTGGCACAGTGGTTGAGAGTCCGCCTGCCGATGCAGGGGACATGGCTTCGTGCCCCGGTCCGGGAAGATCCCACATGCCGCAGAGCGGCTAGGCCTGTGAGCCATGGCCACTGAGCCTGCGCGTCCGGAGCCTGTGCTTTGCAATGGGAGAGGCCACAAAAGTGAGAGGCCCGCGTAGCACACACAAAAAAAAAATCTATTGCATTTCTATATGCTAAAAATGAGCTAGCAGAAAGAGAAATTAAGAAGACAATCCCATTTACAATCACAACAAAAAGAACAAAAAATACCTAGGAATAAATTTAACCAAGGAGGTAAAAGACCTGTACACTGAAAGTATAAGATATTGTTGAAGGAAATTAAAGCTGCAAATAAATGGAAAGATATTCCATGCCCATAGATTGGAAGAATTAACATTGTTGAAATGTCCATATTACCTAAAACAATCTACATATTCAATGCAATCCCTATCAAAATCCCAAGGACATTTTTCCACAGAAATAGAACAAAAAATCCTAAAATTTATATGGAACCACAAAAGACCATAACTAGCCAAAGCAATCCTGAGAAAAAAGAACAAAGCTGGAGGCACCACAGTCCCTGATTTCAAACTACATTACAAAGCTATAGTAATCAAAAGAGCATGGTATTGGCAGAAAAACAGATACATAGGTCAGTGGAACAGAATTGAGAGCCCAGAAATAAACCCACACATATATGGACAATTAATTTACAACAAAGGAACAAAGAAGAAACAATAGAGAAAGGATAGTCTCTTCAATAAATGGTGTTGGGAAAACTGGACAGCCACATACAAAAAAAAAAAGTAGACCACTGTCTCACACCATACACAAAAATCAACTCAAAATGGATTAAGGATTGGAATGTAAGACCTGAAACGATAAAACATAGGCAGTACACTCTTTGACATCAGTCTGAGCAATATCTTTCTGGTTATATCTCCTCAGGCAAGGGAAACAAAAGCAAAAATAAACAAATGGGACTACATCAAACTAAAAAGCTTCTGCACAGCAAAGAAAATCATCATCAAAATGAAGAGACAGCTTATTGAATAGGAGAAGATATTTGCAAATTACTATATTCAATAAGGTGTTAATATCCAAAATATATAAAGAACTCATACTACTCAACAACAACTACAAAAAAATTTAAAAATGGGCAGAGGAGCTTCATAGACATTTTCCCAAAAAAGACATACAGATGGCCAGTAGGCACATGAAGAGATGTTCAACATCACTAATTGTTAGGGAAATGCAAATCAAAACCACAATGAGATATCACATCACACCTATCATAATGGCTATTATCAAAAAGGCAAGAAATAATAACTTGGTGAGGATTTGGAGAAAAGGGAACCCTCATACACTGTTGGTGGGAACATAAGTTGGTGCAGCCACTATGGAAAACAGTATAGAGATGCCTCAAAAAATTAAGAATGGGGCTTCCCTGGTGGCTCAGTGGTTGAGAGTCCGCCTGCCGATGCAGGGGACACGGGTTCGTGCCCTGGTCCGGGAAGATCCCACATGCCGCGGAGCGGCTGGGCCCGTGAGCCATGGCCACTGAGCCAGCACGTCCGGAGCCTGTGCTCCGCGACGGGAGAGGCCACAACGGTGAGAGGCCCACGTACTGCAAAAAAAAAAAAAAAATTAAGAATGGAACTCCCATATGAACCATCTACCCCACTTCCGGGTATTTGACGGAAGAATACAAAAACAGTAGTTTGAAAAGATACACCCTTATGTTCATGCAGCAGTATTTACAATAGCCAAGATACGGAAACAACCTATGGTTGATTTGTTATCTCCACCCTGCACGCCCCCAAAACTGTAATGGTAAGTAGGAAAGTATAGCAGCAAATCATTGGTTTTCTCCAGCAATTCAAACCTGCCTGGGTTAAATTTAACACTTACAGTACAGGCAGAGACAACTTATATATAGTCACCTATATTGGAATTCTTGAGGAATACTAAGAATGCCCTACTCCAAAATACTTTCCTCATTAATATTTGATCTTACCAGGATTTATTCCTTTGTGTTCAAGCACTGATATCTTTTGCAACACAAATATTTACTTTGCCACCTTATTGTCGTTAGTTTCATGTAACCAATTAAGTTTGTTATTTTTGTCACTGTAGCAAAAGAATATGAAAAAGAATCATTCAGATATACATGTATATGAAATTCTTATTTTTGAACAGGTGCTGATTATAATAAGAATGGATTCAGATGGTGAAAAACATTTACTTATTAAAATCCTTAACAAAATAGAAGGTAGGGAGTTTTAAATTATGCTTCATTTGATAACAAATGCTTGAATATATAAAAATGTACTGATCTAACCAAATTTTTAATTAAGATATGATTAACACACCATAAAATTCATACTTTAAAAATATATAATTCAGTGGGATCTAATCAGTTTTTAAATCAATGTGGACTATATTAGTCTGCAATATAAATATACTACAATGTACTTATATGTACATTATCATTACTGTTAATTATTATTACCAATTGACACCTTTTATTGTCTACTAATCGCTAATATTATGGACTACTTACAACTCTATGAATAGGTTTTATTAAGTCAGTTTTTACAAATGAAGAAACTAAAATTCATAAAAGTGATGTATCACGCCAAAATCACAGGTAGTAAGTGAGGGAATCAGGATTTGAACCTAAGTCTCTCTTGTTCCAGGGTCATTTTTCAACTCTTCTACCCACTACTGCCCCCTCTGCCAACCCTTTCCACCTTGTGCTGTGGAACGCATTGCTAAGATGTAAACTTTTCTCCTTCTTCATCTCCTTGTCTTAAGTGAAACCCAACTTTCCCTAGATGATAATGCTTCCCCTGTATCCCTTTCATATAGAAGCTGATAATTTTCTCTCTCTGTGTATAGGGATGAGAAGGCCATTTCTTGCTTTCCATTATCCTTTCCAGAACTTTATTCCTCCGTCCTTTGAGGCTATGCCATATTGCCATGTCATTCTCTACTACCCCACAATCATCCATGGACAGTTTTGCACCTGATTCATGGTACTCTCTTTAGTCCTGGTCCTGCCATTATCCTAGGTGTCTTTAATGTGAATGATTTATTCAATACCCTGACCTCTTAGTTTCGTTGACCTTCACAACAAATATGATATTCACTCCTTCACTTTGCTATCGACCTTGTGATAATACAGAGCTGTCCTGCCTCTAAACTTTAAACTCTGATACATTGTTCTCTGTCTACAGCTACCTCTAGCTCTTTCATGATCTTCAGCATTCTAGAGATTTATAAATTGTCAACTCCTTTTTTCATTTTTTCTACTTCCAGAATTGGGGATGGCCATCACTTTAATCAGTCTTGTTCTTCTATTGTATTGATACCTTCCATTTAAACTTCAGCCCTCAATCAATCAAGATTTAATCTCTCTATTCCTACACCTGAGCTGCTGAGCATTACTGGAGAAAATCAGATAGATTGGTACCACTACAAAATCAGGTTCTCTGAACTTATAAGGGCTTTTAATAATTCTTAACAATCTTTCTGTATGTTCTTAGTTCCCATTCCTATCATACTAATGGCTGTACCATAAACCCGTAACATGCCACTCGTCCCCTCATTTTGAGAAGGGAATTATGCCTTCTAACGTCCTTTAGTCCAGTAATAATCCTCCTCAGTTTCATCTTCCCCACCATCTACAAACTTATATTTATTTCTTCTATTGTTTTATCTTTCCTCCTTTCTCTACAGAGGAGGTGAATCTCCACCCTTTGAGAACCAATCTATCACTTGTGCTGTGGATCCCATCTCTTCATGCAGTCTCAAACACTTTATTCCATCAGTTATTTCCCAGCCAGCCTTCTTCTCTAATGACTCTTTCTCTTAATCTTTAAGGCTTCCAGTCTTAAAAATAAAATAAAATAAAATAAAGTACCACCCTCAAACTGTGTCAACCTTTATTTATTCTCTTCCCTCTATGAACTGCATCTTTTGTCATCTCCCAAAATATTTCTTTGCTCTAACCCTACCAAACTATTTATCTTGCTGTCTCCTATCTCCATGCCTTTACCCTTCCTGTTCCTGCTATCATAATGCTCTTCTCTCTTCTGTAGGAAGCTAACTCCTACACATCCTTTAAAAATTAGTTAAAACATTTGTTTAGGAAACCTTGATTTAAATACTTTCCCTCTCTACTCTCAGGGTATTATGTACATCCTTCTAAGACACTTCTTACCATCCTGGGCTATAATAACTGATTATCTTGTCTGTTTTCCTCACTAAAATTTCAGCTTCTGGAAGGTAATGACCATGCCCTGATTTGTATCTCCAGCACCCACAAAAATGCCTGGAACATGGAAGGCACCTCATAAAGATTTATTGAATAAATGAATAAGCTAATGAATACCTCCCTATATACCCTACTTAGACTAAGACTAGTGAGAAAGATTTAACTGAAATATATGCAAGTATTGTGACGAATATCTGCTACTCTGTGAAGTTAGTAAACTATTAAAACATATCAATAGTAATGTGAGAATGGAAAGCTCTTTTAAGCAGAGCCTTATACGGTGCTATTTCTTGACAATGTTATCATGTGCTAGAGTCCAAATTTTCAAGCTTGGATCTTATTATTTCATTCAGTTTTCCAGTCCTGGGAAGATAAATTCATATTTACCAAATCACAAGATCCTTACTAGTGCCAAAATGCTAGAGCAATACTTAACAATTGAGGAGCTGAAGCTGCCACAGTTGTCTAGACAATCAGGGTAATTGGAAACTTTTTTTTTTAATTGGGGTATAGTTGCAATGTTGTGTTAGTTTCTGCTGTATTGCAAAGTGAATCAGCTATATGTATACATATATCCTCTTTTTTTTGGATTTCCTTCCCATTTAGGTCACCAAAGAGCACTGAGTAGAGTTCCCTGTGCTATACAGCAGGTTCTCATTAGTTATCTATTTTATACATAGTAGTGTATATTGCGCTGACCAATGTTAGCATTATAAAACAAAGGGGGATATATGTATATGTATAACTGATTGCTGTACACCTGAAACTAACACAACATTGTAAATCAGCTATACTCCAATAAAAATTCTAAAAAATAAATTTTAAAATATTAATAAGACAAAGGGATTTGGATAACCAAAGGAATATTTTTGTGAAGAAGCTGAGGAAATATTCCTGCCCCACAGAAAAGAATACTTAAACCTACTTAATGAGACACATTTTCCTTTGATGTCACGTAAGATATAGTGGCAAATTATTGCTGTATATATATCGGTTCTTATGTAGGCTTCATGCCGAACATTCCTATTTCTCCTGACATTTGGGATTATATCATTACTACTCTTATTGTTTTGTTTCAACAAGGTCTGCTGACACAAAAATATTGACTCTATGTACTGAAAAATGTTTTTACTCTGTTTGTAACTGGCAACTATCCTCTGTATCTAGAAGCTAGGCCTTTTCTTTCTGTCTAGTGTTAGAAAATAAAGATGTGGTTCCATTGTTCCACGTGTTTGAAAGATCCTAGTAATGTGCTCAGCAAGTAATCTGCTTTGGGATCAAAGCTAGTACAAACCACTTAAGGAGATTAGGTTTTAAATAATATGACCTCATAAATTATAAAAGAGAAATACTACTAAGTCCGTTCTTATCATCACCAAAACTACTGTCATATCAAGTAAACATGAAATTATTAAACATTACTCTGCCATTATTACATCACACTTTTGGGAACTCTACAGTTGACAAAAGTTCACTAATAGAGTATAGAATTTATTTTTACTAGAATTAGCTACTCTTAAATCAATTATGTGTACCAAAAATAAACTGTATATGTGGGTATAATAAAATTTTTAAGTTTATTATATTTGGTTTAAAATATAACATAAATAAGTAATTTAAATTATAATTGAGAAGCAGGAGTGAATCTATGAAACAGGTAGTGTCCAGGAAGTCTTCTTTTTCTTATACAGCAAGGAGAAAGGAAAAAAAAATTCCTACTGCACTGAAATATAGTCTCTTGCTGTTTAGTTATGTACTTAAATTTTTGGCTAGAAAAAAGGTAAAATCTACCGTAATTTTTAGCAAAATAAAATGAACTGCACAGAATTGGTGAGTATTTAGTTATTTTAACATTAAGTTTTTGATCTCTTTTATTATTTTACATAATAAATTCAGAATTTCCAGGCTTATATACACACAACATACATACACACCAGAAACAGTGCCCATGGCTCAAACTTTCTGATTCCCTAGACTTAGAAAAATAATCCTTGTTCACAGATCTTTAATTCATTTCTATGGTAGTGAAATATATGACACACCTAAAAATATATATGAACAAAATATTGAAAAAAACTTTTTGTATTACTCTTTTTTCCAACAGGTTTGACACTGACTGTCTTACATTCGAACAAAAAAGATTTTCTGGAATCCAAAGGTGTTTTAAATGGGTAAAAACATATTTGTTCATCTGTGGGGAGGAGACATACCAGTTCCACGGGAAAAGTGCAGTTTCTCCTAGAACTTAACTTTTTAAAGTTTTTTTAGCCAATTTTTAAAAATTTATTTATTTACTTGTTTGGCTGCGTCAGGTCTTAGTTGCAGCAATGGGATCTTCGTTGTGACATGCGGGTCTTTTCGTTGAGGCGCGTGGACTTCTCTAGTTGCAGTTTGTGAGCACCAGAGCGCACAAGCTCAGTAGTTGCGGCGCACAGCCTTAATTGCCCTGCAGCATGTGGGATCCTAGTTCCCCAATCAGGGATTGAACCGACATCCCCTGCATTGGAAGGCAGATTCTTAACCACTGGACCACCATGGAAGTCCCAAAAAAGGTTTAATAAAACCTGAAATTAATCAGTGTCTCCACTCTCTTCCTGAAAAATGCTTTAACTAAGTTTATTGCCTTGTGTATTATGTATTACTGTCGTCCAGAATTTTAGTTCATTCTTTCTTTAATATCTCCAAATTATCATTGTTATTGTCAGTACAAGTAGTACCTATTTAGACTTACACTTGTTTCTTTCTAACCAGTGTTTTTGCTCAGCATTGTCTCTTATATTTTCTTCATTCCTTTTGAGTTTCCTTCTTCTTGTAGTACATCACTTAGAAATTCTTTCAGTGAGAGCCTGCTAATAATAAAGTTAGTGTTGGCTTGTCTAAAAATGTTTTCATTTTGCCTTATTTTATGTAGAAATTATTTCTAGATAGAAAGCAGCAGTAGAGAATTTTAATTATAGTAAATTCTATGTTATATGAAATTCGAAGATGGGAAAGATAAACTTACGATATTTAAGTACCCACCTTTTTGTTGTTAAATCACTTATGAAGCCCATTGAGGAAAAAAAAGCCATTTCAAAGTCATCAGGAAGGGACTTCCCTGGTGGCACAGTGGTTAAGAATCCGCCTGTCAATGCAGTGGGCAAGGGTTCAAGCCCTGGTCTGGGAAGATCCCACATGCCGCAGAGCAACTAAGCCTGTGCCCCACAACTACTGAGTCTGCGCTCTAGAGCCCGGGTGCCACACCTACTGAAGCCTGTGCACCTAGAGCCCATGCACCGCAACAAGAGGAGCCACCGCAATGAGAAGCCCACGCACTGCAACGAAGAGTAGCCTCCGCCACAACTGGAGAAAGCCCACATGCAGCGATGAAGACCCAATACAGCCAAAAATAAATAAATAAAAATAAATAAATAAAAAACAAAGTAATCAGGTAATATTCTACTATATAGATTCTCAAAGATTAAAATCTCACATTTATAAGAAAATGAGGTTGATTTCTCATGGTGGTTTGTGTATTACTGATAAGACTCAGGTAATAAAATAGGGTCCCTTGCATATGAGGATGTGAAATAGTCCACAGTTTTTTTATATCCTGGTTGTTTTTTTTTTTTTTAAGTATGACCATCAAAAAGAAAGATAAAAAGATTAGCACAATTGGAAAACAAGTCAACAGAAAATACGCCAGTGTCCTTCCAAGATAAGTAGGCATAGATTAGAGAAGAATAAAATAGCAGAAACAGTCATCTTTTAGCATTCCAAGTGTATAATGACACAAGACTAATTCTATTTTCTTGGCTTTCTTTTGTCTTCAGTACAAGTTTCTGTGCAGTTGTACACAATCAATATATTGGAGCAGATTTCCCCTGGAGTAATTTCTCTTTTGTGGTGGAATACAATTTTGTAGAAAACTCTTGTTGGGCTGAACATTGTGAAAAATTGAATATTCCTTACTTGGCCTTTAAAGTGATTCTTCCAGACACAGTTTTAAAGAGTAAGGATATAAACCAAAATTCCTTTTTTGTTCCATTAGCATGAAAATTTGCTGCTTTCTATTTCTGATCTATGGAAAGAGAATAAACTATAGCATTAGAAGACTTGAGTTCAAGCTCTAACCTCACCACCAACTGTGTGACCTTGAGCAAGACCTTTAACTATCTCTTGCCTCTTTTGTAAAATAGCCTTTACTGATTCTATTTGTCTTCATCTGTTTAGCTTCTAAATTTTACTTATAATAGCACTATTAAATTATAATTATATCTAATCCTAACTGACTTTTATGCAACAATATTTTTATTGAATTTTAGGGAAAAATATGTCATAGTATGTTGACTGACACAGAGAACTTTTAATACACAACAAAAAATTATGCACAAATGCTTGGCAAAGAGTCTAAACCACTTTGCATAGCATTTGGTTTCTTTGTATTTCTCAGTAACGCTTCACATGACTAAGGTTGTGAATTCTCAGATCCATTAAATTAAAAATCCTGTATATTTTTAGTCCCAGTGCATCTCTCATTCAAAACTTGCCATAAGTCACTTTCCATCCACCTCAAGTATGAGTAGGAAGTTTGAATTCTGAGACATTCCAACTCAATTCTAAAAATACAACCATAATTATTACTCTGGAATCTTTGATACAGAAATTTAAGCATTAACTTCATTAAATAATTAAAACATGGGTTCAAGAAAGGATAAAAGGTAAACATTCATCTTTAAACTGAATTTATTCAACCAATTCCTTATTTGGGTCATTTATAATGCTTCAATTTTCTACTATTATACCACAAGATTTATAGTAGTTTATATATCTTATATATCTTTATGTACTTGTTGTAAGAAGTAAAAATTCCAGGGTAAAATGAATTGCTGGTTCAAAGGTATACACACATTTATATATTGCCGATAGCTTTCCAGAAATTCTATCCCAATTTATATTTACGCGGAAAGTGTGAGAGAATCCTTTCCCTCATATTTTTACTACAAGTAGGTATTATTAATCTTTTAAATTTTTGAAAGGATTAGAGGCAAATAATATTTTATAGTTGTGTTATTGCATTTCTTTGATTATCCATACCATTTCATAAGTGAATTGATCTTGTATAGCCATTCTTTTATAAATGGCCAGTTTATGTCCTTTGTCCACTTATTTGTTGAGGTATATGATCTTTTTCCTATTGATCTGTAGCATTCCCTATGGATTATTGTGCATAATTTTAAATTTTGATGTAAATCAGTATATATATTTATACAGGAAATGTCCAATATGTACTAATTGAATAAAGCAGATATTAACATTCAGGTAGAGTATGATCCTGTTTTTTCTTTTCCTTATTTTTTCAAGTGAATGTACATGTGTAAGTATAGACAAGCAAATATATAGAAAAAAGTGTGGAAGTATGTGTTAAACTCTGTTTTTAGTATATAGTAGTTTTAATAAATTCTATTAACTATTATTTCTAGGAGTAGAATAACATGATTTTTATTTTATTCTTCAGACCTTTCTTTATTCTGAATTCATATTTTTACAATGAATATGTTTTATTTTTATACTACTCCTTGAGCATACACCTGTTATTCTCATGTTTAGTAAAAAGAGAAAGAACCGAGGGATGAGAAAAAAGAGAAATATTTATAAATTTTTTCATATTTAGGAAGCACCTTGCTGGATAGTTTTGGTGGTTTTCTTTTGGAAATTCAGATTCCATATGTGTTTTTTGCATCTGAAGGACTTCTTAATACTCCAGAAATACTTCAGTTGTTAGAAACCAAGTAAGTTATTGACTTCATAACTTAGGAAAGATGTATATACCCTAATTGGCTAAATATTATGCTATATATGTGGCACTATTTCTTTCTGATTCAAGCCTGGAATTATATCACATAGGAATAGTTTTCCATAGAGTTTATGTCAACTTATACTTCTCTCCCTATAGTACACCATCATAATTATTGAATATTGTCTTTTTTTGGTTATATATCAATTTTGTGGAGAAAAAATAGTTAATTATTATTTCAATTCATTGTTAATTGCATTTCTTTTGTTACCAGCAAATATGAGGATTTTACGTGGGGGGGTTTTCTGTGAATTACATGGTCATGTCTTTGGGTCATTGATATTATTGAGAATGAGTATTCTTATTTAGAGGACTTTAAATACTGACTAGGAAGCAAGATTATGAAGTTCTAAATGAATTCTCAAGTTTTTAGACCTTTAGTTCTAACATCATACCAACACGGAGCATTTTTAAATGATCTAAAACACTATCATAGCGTACAAGTTGTCACAGGAAGGTTAGACATTGGGCTATATATCAAGGAAGGATAATTATGCTGTGACCTTCATTAAAATGCAGATCTATTTTCCATACTTTTGTTTTTATATCTTAAGGCTGTGGGGCATTCACAGAAAACTTGAGCTTATAAAAGATAGTTTAAATCTAGGCAACTTTTCAGGAGAAAAAAGAAAATTCTGATAAATGCAGAATGTTTTAGTCTCATAACACAATGTTTTAATTTCATGAATTATTACTTACAGAACCAGAATAAATTGGTCAAGACATTTATAATAGGGGAATTCCCTGTCAGTCCAGTGGTTAGGACTCCACACTCTCACTGCCGGGGGCCCAGGTTCAGTCCCTGGTGGGGGAACTAAAATCCCGCAAGCCACGTGGGTGTGGGCAAAAGAAAAAACCCCAAAAAACAAACAAACAAAAGAAAGACATTTATAATAGTATCATGTACAGTAATATTTAGCAAAATATCTAAGGCAACACATATCTCAACTAATTTGTCATAAATGGAATAATTCATAATTTCATTCCTCAAATTTCTTAAGTGGAATAAATTGAGGTATGAAACTTGAACAGTAGTTCAAATAATTTAATATGCAGGAGGACAATACAGTTTTTCTTAAAGAATTTTTCTTAGCCATCTGTCACCCCAAAATATTATATTTTACAGGTATAATATCACATTGGTGGAGAGATGCTGCAGTGAGTCACTGAAACTTTTTGGAGGTACAGAGCATTATGTAGTGGTGACAATTGATGAGGACACCACCATAATTTTGCAGGTAAAACTATACAATAAAAAATATAAATCAAATATATTAAAATACATGTGTAACCATGTAATCTATTAGCTTTAGAGAGCTTAACTATAATCTACTCATGATTTCTTCCAAAACTTTGCAAATGGGCCATAAGTGCTAAAATCATCACCGTGGAAAATGGCTATTACCAAGCTTTTTCAATGCCTTGTAATTTTTAACGTACTTTAAGAAGATAGAGCAAATATAGTATCTTTAACATTATGTATTGACCTTTTTTAAAATACATTTATAGAATAATTATAGTGTTGAAAACTTTAAAAATCAAATTCTAGCCACTGTGTTTCTTAAAAGGAGGTAACATATTAATTTGTAATTGGTAATACGGGATTTCCTCTAAAGTAAGTGGGGATTGCCTATAAATTAGTCAGTTTTTAAAAAGAGAGAGAAAATCTCTTCAAAAATCCATATATTTTAGAATTTAAGATGTATGAATCTCCCTGATATGTTTGCTTGATTGGAGTACAAATTACAAAGAAATTAATTTAATAGTGTGGGAGTGGAGAGCAGAAAGCAGTTTGATGGTATGGAGTATAAATTAATGGCACATATTATGGTAAGGTAGAAGTCTGATTTAATAAGCAAATGTTAATACTATAAGAATTATATGACGGAAACAAAAAAGCTCTGTTAGAAAGATTCTTATGGAATATTGTATCTTGCATATTTAAGGTTATTAAATAACAGTTATTTGTGGGAGGGAAATCCTGTTTGGGAAAACTGTTTTAATCCATGCTTACATAACTTACTGTTAGAATAAAATACTTCTTGAATTATTCACTCTATCAAAAATTAATATTGTTAAAGGAAAAAAGAGATTCTAGATCATTAGAAAGACATTCCTATAAGTTCATTAACTGCTGATTTTTCATATTCCTTAAGTAAGCATTAAGTGCAGATTATCCCATGGGTTTTTGTCCTTAAGAGTAGCCAGATCCCTGTCTACAAAGAACTGCCCAGATAGGAGCACTCTGTAGACTGCTTGCTTCATGTCTAGGACTTTGGGAGATTCATGAACCCCCCTTGCTGAGTCTATCATTAACCGTTTTACAACTACTGTAGCTTTTCCCCTACTACTTCCAGTGTGACTTTAATTTTTCCATAAAATGGGAACCCATACCCATGCTTCTTCTCAAGTTATAATTTATATATCATAGATTCTAGAAATATGGCAACAATAATTTCGTAACAACTGGTCAACCTAGTGAATCTTTTTATTTTATTTATTTTCTGGTAGGACCTAGAAGAATTAAACTGTGAGAAGGCATCAGACAATATCATTATGAGACTGATGGCATTATCATTCCAGTACAGCTATTGTTGGATAATTTTATATGCCAAAAAACCATTAAACTCAGAGTAAGTAAACACGTCTCCATCCAAAGTCACATATATATCTTTTAAGTTATCCCATCTTCTTCTTCGAATAAAAGTAGGTATGTAAATTTTCTTTTTGCTCATCTAGTTTGCTTTAAGTAAGGGATTCTCAAGGTGAAGGCATGCCCATAGGAAAACAAATCGGAATTTTGGAGATGATATCTTTCCCCTGGACAGTCAGTGCAAATCATGCTCCCCACCTCTACCTCACTAAGAATTGCTGCTGTGAGTGTTTCATATTTTATTAATTTTTAATTCTGGACTCGTCTGTTAAAAAATGTCATTCTTAAATCACTTCTCTCTAAAATTTTATTAGATATACCAACTAACTAGCATCTTACTATACTTTCTTTCATTGATGTGCTTAACTGAAAAATTGCCCCCAAATCCACGCCAAGACACTGGCTCAAATTATCATTATATGTCTCTCCTTTCCCTCATTCTAAATTTTATGAACATACTGCTTTCACTTTCTCCTTTCATTCTTTGCAATCTGGCTTTTCTCTCTATCTCTATTCTGATCTCTGTCTCTCAGATGTCACTCATCATTTGTGACTTTCTTATGATCATATCCAAAAATATTTTTATCTTTCACTGCTCTGAAGTATTTAAGACTATTGTCAGTGCTTTCCGCCTTGAAACTCTTCAGTTCCATGGCACTTCAATGTTTTTGATCTTCTACCTCTCTACTTCTTGTCTTTTCCTCTTCTTCTTCCTTGTCCCAGTCTCCAGATAGATATGAAATCTCTTTTTTTCTTCTATTTTGTCCATTAAAAATCTTATCCTCTCCGCTAGCTTCAGTTATCGTCTTTCTGCATATAATTATTATATTTCTATCTGCAGCTGCAGTCTCTGTTTGAATTTCCTGACCTAATATCTCTAATTTTCTATATAATATTTACACTCTGATATTCCGCCGGCTCTCAAAGTTAACATAGTATGAGTTCATTTTATTCTCTATTCCCTCCAAAACTGTATCTCCTCTTTTCTGCCCTTTAGCTATTTATGACCATTGCCTTTCTTTTAGTCATCAAGACTGGAAAACAAATCCTATAGATTCAACCACTGGACTTTCATCTCTCCCCTCGCTCCATTTATATTACCAACATCTTAGTTCAGTTTCTCATTATTTTATGTGGACTGTTACAACAAATGGTTTTCACACCTCCAGATGACTCTCAACATTACTCTTCATAATCTGTCATACACTCAATTAATATTCCTAAAATCAGGCTCTTATTATTTCACTCTGATGAAACACCTTTACTGACTTCCCCGTTATTTACTGAATATATACAGACTACTCACCCTAATATTCAAAGTCTTCGGCATATAATCCTAACCTATATTTTCAGGCTTACTTTTCACTGCTTTCCATTTCAATCAAAAGTTCTGCTCATTGGCTTGCAAACATCCTCCTTGCTTTCCTACTTCTACTTTTGCTCATACAGTTCTCTTCTTCCTACGATATTCCTTCCTTCCTCCAGCTCTTCCATCTGGTGAAATTGTGCCTATTTTTCAGGACCTATCTACTTTTTCTATTCAACCTTTCTTCAGTATCTCCCACTCTTGCATATAAACAGATATTTAGTTGTAACCTTTCCAACCTTCCAACTCCTTAGCTCCCTGTTTTTTCCTCATCTTTGATATTATCGTATTTTGTTTTGTATTATCATTTTGGGGCACTTGCCCTATATCAATGACCACATTGCTTTCATATGACAGATGCTTGGTAAATACTGTTTGATTGAATGAATGAATCTTTCCAACTAAATTGCACACTAGACTTATTCACTTTTTTGATCTCTACAATACTACATTACACATACCACACACATCACAGTAGAAGTTTCAAAAATATTCTTTAGTTATTAGATAAGGTACAGGTATCTTATCTTATTTAACATTACATTATCTGTGTGATTTTTTTCCTTTATTGACTTTCTTGTTTGACTCCATTTTTGTTTATCTTACTGTACCAAGCTCTTTGTATAAATTTATTATCATGTGAGGTTAAGTGTAAGTTAGAATCTAAGTATACAAACAACTTGGTTCTTATTCCTTCGTCTATTAACAATAACCTCTAGTAGTCACTTAACATAGTTTTTCCTTTCTATCAGAACTGAAAAATTAAAATAATTATTCAGTTCTAACAGAGGGATGGGAAAGCTGGGACAAAGTGAGAGAGTAGCATTGACATATATACACTACCAAATGTAAAATTGATGGCTAATGGGAAGCTGCTGCATAGCACGGGAAGATCAGCTCGATGCTTTGTGACCACCTAGAGGGATGGGATAGGGAGGGTGGGAGGGAGGCTCAAGAGGGAGGGGATATGGGGATATATGTATACTTAAAGCTGATTCACTTTGTTGTACAACAGAAACTAACACAACATTGTAAAGCAATTATACTCCAATAAAGATACTTTTAAAAATTATTCAGGTCTAAAATCTTCATTCTGAAGATTAATAAAGGCTGTAAAGCATTTTAAGCTTTATCAAGAACTTGGAAGTATTCTGGATAAATAATTGATGTGAAATTTTTTAAAGTTGTTTTTAGATTGGTATCCACCTAGAGGTGCAATTGAAGTACAAGAGATAATAATAGGAGATTTACACTTATTTTTATCCAGATGTTCATGAAAAAAATTAATTATGTAACACTCTGAGATTGTTTTGTGTTCAGGATAGAATTATCATTTATTCACAATAATATATTATTATAAAATGTAATTCTTTTCAGACTTCTAGGTATCTTGGTTTCATATTTTTAGATCATTGGAACATTTTTAAAGTATCTTAATCAACTGACCAAATGAGGAGAATTGAAAATACAAAATAAAATTTTTTAATTACTTTAGTAGTTCATGCCATTAGTTCCTGTTTGAGGAAATGTGTCAGGAGTCCCCAAGACAACCCCAAGTTGATGATTTGTTAGGAGTATTCACAACACTGAAAATATTCTTGTACTCAAAGCAAATTCAGCAAAGGGAGAAAGGGCATGGATCAAAGTCCAGAGGAAACTAGGAGGAAGCTTCCAAGAGTCCTCTACTAGGAGAGTCACACAGAACATGCTTAACTTCCCCAGCAACGAGTTGTGATAACGTTTGTAAAATGTTGTCTACCAGGGAAACTCGCCAGACACTCAGTGCCCAGGGCTTTTATTAAGAGCTAGTCACGAATCAAAACTCTAGATTCCAAAAAGAAAGCAGGTGTTCAATAGAAACCATATCGTTTGAACAAACAGTTTAAGCACAGTGTGTCTCTCTTATCAGCCACTCTTTTGAAAAGAGCTTACCTGAGAAAGAAGCCAACAGAGGAAAGAAGAGCAAAGAGATTAAGAGAGCCATTGTCTCAATGACATTGTTTGAGTCCCTGGGTCCAAAAATGTCTTGTCCTGGACCCCTTAGTAATATAAGCCAATAAATTTCTTTTTCGTTGCTTGGAGTACTTAAAGTGGATAAAGATAGTAGGAATATCCACCCACAGCTCGAGTCACATCTGATGTGCTTAATAACTATAGACAGGGAAATAGCAGTGTTTTTTAAAATTACTGAGATATAACTGAGTTATAAGATTGTGTAAGTTCGAGGAGTACACTCTGTTGATTTGATACATTTATATATTGTAATATAATTACCACCTTAGTGTTAGTTAACACCTCTATCATGTCATATAATGATCATTTAAAAGAGTGTTTTTTCTAACAGTTCAGGGAAAAGACCCAGGGAGGATTCTAGTTATCCTGGCTCTGGTTATATGTTCATATCTGAACCTGATACCTTGGCCAGGTAGTTGGCTAGGCTTCAGTCACATAGCCATCCCTGGGGCTAGTAAGGGGATGAATTAAACTTTTCTACACACACACACACAGACACACACACACACACACTCAGCATCTCCTAGATTTAACGGTACTATTGAAGAATGGTGGTGGAACTGTTCTTACAAAAGAGTGCTGAGTGGACAAAAAAAATGAGTCTGCCACACAAGCATTGTTTTAGCCAGGTTATTCTAAAAACTTTATAAAACGTGAAAAATAAAATGAATTTTAATAAGTATAGTCAGACATCAAATGAGTAGAATATAATAATATAATTTTTTTTAGGTACTGTCTTACAGAAAAGACACTTCATCACCTAGCTTTGATTTATGCAGCTTTGGTTTCATCTGGGCTAAAATCAGAAGAACTGGATGTAAAGGTATTCTTTTTCTATATGTTTGTTTGTATTTTTCATAAGCCAAAATTTATGAAATCTGAAACTCAACTGCCCAGTGAGAAGAAACATTAAATGGTTAAACTAAAAAACACTTAAAAGCCATATAAAGAACAGTTTCAAATTAACAAATATTCTTTCCACTTAAATTTCTGCTCTAAAAGCCTTTAATGAATTTAAATTCATATTTTATCTCTTCATTACTACTTAGATTTTTTGAAACAGGTCAGGATATGAATAAAAATAAATATCCCTTGATCAAAAATGTTCACTTATGAGAGACATACTGTTTTTATCTGCTGTAAAATGGAAATCTTATGACATATGAATAGAGCAATATCTTGGTGATCTCTAATCAGTCTCCTTTCTTGGCTTTTTTTCAATGTCCCACTCTGAAGTTTATGTATTTCCCCAAAATTCAGGGCTCAGTCCTCTACTATTATCACTTTATATTCTTTCCTTAATAAACTCAGACATTCCCACAAATTTAGCTTTCATTTTTAAGAAAATCCTTAAAATTTTTCTAACTTTTCTTAAGGTCTGCACCTATATTCTAGAATTCTTCTGGAAATCCCCACATGAATATCCCACGGGTACCTCAAATTCTGCATATCCAAAACACAACTTCTCATCCTCCCCCAAACTTGATGTTGACCTAAAACAAATAGACTGCCAGTTATTTCTGCAGCAAAAATGGGTTTATATGGGATCAACAAAGAATTGCAACTCAGGGCCTGCAACCATGGCAAGCCATATGCAAGTCTGGGCACAATAAGGTGAGGTGAAATCTTTTAAAGAGGGGAAAAGGAAGTTGGGAGGGTTATATAGTAAACAAAGAGTCCATTGGAGGAGTTGAGAGTTTCATTGGCTGAGTTGTGACAGCCTCTTATTGGCTGAGCTCTTGCTAGGAAAGAAGAGGAAGTCTTTCTTCCTATTGAATTGTACTATCATGGTAGGGCATGAGAGCTCCTCCTGCTGGTCTCCCAACTCTATTTTAATTAAGGTTTCTGTTAGTTTTTTACACCTACTTTATGGCATCACTATTCTAATCTAATCAGTAACTAAATCTTCCTTTTAACTCTGCAGTGTCTCTAGAGTATGCCTCTCTTTTCTACTCCCATTGCTATTTCCCTAAATTCAGGCCTTCACCTCTCACTTGGCATTCTAAGGTAACTTTCTAATTAATCTCTTTACTTCTACTCTTTTCCCACTCCCGTGCATCATGTATATTGACACCAATTACATTTCTGAAATACAGCTGTGAATATTTCACTCCCTAGACTGTAAGCATAAAAGAAAGGGAACATGCTTTTCATTTTTGTCTTCCTAGCACCAAGCACAGAGCCTACGTAGTAGCCTCTTGATAAATATTTGTTGTTGAATTGAATTTTTGTGCTCAAAAGACCTTCTGTAGCTTCCTACTTCATCAAAATAGAGTTAACCTCAGGTGGATTCAAACTCCTCTATGATTTGACCCCTAGTAATCCTTCCTTTAACATCATTCTACTCACCTTTTCCTGAATATGCCCCCACCTCTCAGCCATCTGATTCTGTCCTGTCTTCCCCCAGAAATACTATTCCCCATCCCCTTACTGCCAGTCTTCTTAGTTCTGACTTTTTCTACCCAGCTCAAATACCACCTCCTTTAAAAAATTTGCACCAGTTATACTCTCTCAAGATGAATCTCTCCTCCCATCCTCCTAATAATGCTTTATACCTTTATTATAATATGAGGTGTTTGTTCATATATCCTCCACCCTGGATGGTGAGAACTAGGCCCTTTTCTTTGTAAAAGCTATAACATCTAGCACAGTGTTTTGTACACAGTAAAAATATTCAACAAACATCTCCTAAACAGAATTCAGTGAAAGCAGAACCTGTTAAGAAAATCAACAAATGATCTATTTGAAATAGAATCCAGATAATTTTGATCCTGTGATGCATGTTAAACATAGAAGTAAAATTCTTAGAAAAGTTATCTAAATAAATATAAATTTGTCTCATTTATTCATTCAAGTGAGGTTTTACCACTTAATCAGCCTCTTTTCTCTTCAGCTAATAGAAAGCAGTCATATACAAAATATGCTTTAGAAAATCATTTTAAAAATCTATACATGGGGTATCTGATACCAGAAAGTTACCCTATTCAGGTACAGTGACATGATCCACAGAGGACATGTTCCAAGGAAGGCATTTGGAGATGAAATAGGAGGTACTGCTCAGGCACAATCCATTCCAAATGAAATGGAATGGATTGTTTGTTCCCACCTGGATCTAACTACTCCAAAAGCTTTTCAAGTTCACATGATAATCTTAAAAGTATGTCCACTTTTCCATGGAATTTGAGAAACAAGATGATTAATTTGCTCTAATTCTTGTATCAATGTATCACCAATACTCAAGTCTCCCATTCTCCTAACTTGATGACCTTATGACATTAAAGGGGTTTCCCTAGACTCGTATTATTTTAGAATACATTTAGTAATATGGCTTTTGGCCTCTTAGGCCAAAAAAATCCATCAGGTTGGATTATTTTTTTATTTCCAAGCATCTGGAGAGCCTAGCCATAAAGGGAATATTAAGAAATTTAAGTACATTTTCTTAAACTAAAAGAAAATACAGCTAGTAGTGTCATGCCATATTTTACTTTAATATAAAAAAAATTCTATAAATTTCTTATGAATGCTCTTTGCAGAAAAATGCTTAGATACACACATATGCAAATTTTTGAAAACAATGTTAGCAGGGGTTCTTGAATCTCCCAAAGTCTAGCCATGAGCTCCAGAATCCTTACCCTTAAGTTAAGGTAATATTCATTACCATTATAAAATTATGCTCTTTAAAATGAAATTTATATTTAAATAAAAGTCTCAAATCTTCTCAAAACGTCCAAAACTTTTAATAAAATAAATTTGGAATCAAACAGTGTATTTCTGTGTACTCTATATATTTCATATAAAAAGAAAATCCTTCTTTAGCATGCATATACCCCCAGGTATATGCTAGCAGTTTTGTATTTGTTATTCTTGTGGAAGAAAAAAAATGTCATAATTATTTTGTGAGGTTTGTACAGTCTTTGTTTCTTAAATTTCCACTACAGGACAGAATATTCATATTTTTAAGATGTGATTGTTTAGGGCAGTGTTCTCTATCCACATTAAACTGCTAACCCATGAACTATCTTTCCTTCAACCAAAGCCAAAAGACGAAGAATAAGATAAAAATAGAAATGAAAGGGGAAGGAAAAGGCTGGCATTGCAGAAGAGGGAAGGGCATAGAGGAAAACACAAGAGACAGACAGGAAGTAGGACATATTAAGAAATTATTTTTAGAGTTAAGTTTAACACACACATCACACATTTTTGTCAGGGGTATCTTACCATCAAATAAGCCAAGATTGGATGAACAATTCCAAGAATACTCTAAATCAGAACATATTCTTCTTTTTGAATACAGCATCAAATTAATCTGTAAATATCCTTATTTTTCAACTTTGTTTTTGAAAAATCTTGCACTATTGTTTAATTCTTATTTTTATTTGAGAACTGTTAAGTTTAACCTAGAAAAAGCAAAATATTATTGCTAGTGACATCCAAATTGCTTTTTTTCTAATACAGATGAAATAAAACACCAAATACGTTTAAAAGACTTTATTAATAAATGCCAAATGGAAGTGAAGAATAACAATTTAGATCCAAAAATTAGAAACTACAAGGATATCATATTTAAAGAAGGAAAGTAAATTGTTTATCCTCACAAATAAAACATCCTGGATTTCACATAGATAAATTAGTAAATTATATCTAAAATAGTGTACAAAGATTAGAATCTTCTGGGGTTTTTTTTCTCCTAATTGCAAACAATTTTTGAGTGATATATTTTGTTTCCTAGTATTTCCTATAATCTAACATAAAAAATATATTTTAGCTTCTAATTGCCCCAGGAGTGGAAGAGACTGCACTGCTAATTCGACAAATTGCTGACCACAATTTAATGACCTCGAAGAGGGATCCTCACGAATGGTTGGATAAATCCTGGCTTGAAATCTCACCATCTAAGGTTTATTTCCTTAATATATAAATTAGATATTTGCAAAGCAAATATAAATACATGTACTTGAATTCTTTTTCTGGTAGCATTTTCTTGTTCTATCATGCTTGCATGAATATATGTAACAATAGCCATAATGCACAGCATTTATTTAGACAGTTTTCCAGAATTATGAGTATTTTTCAATCTCAAAGAACTGTTTTTTTATAAATTTATTTACTTTTGGCTGTGTTGGGTCTTTGTTGCTGCATGTGGGCTTTCTCTAGTTGTGGCAAGCGGGGGCCACTCTTCGTTGTGGCACACAGGCTTCTCATTGCAGTGGCTTCTCTTTGTTGCAGAGCATGGACTCTAGGCAGGCGGGCTTCAGTAGTTGTGGCTCGCAGGCTTAGTTGCTCCGTGGCATGTGGGATCTTCCCGGACCAGGGCTCGAACCCCTGTCCCCTGCATTGGCAGGCGGATTCTTCCAAGAACCTTTATTTGGTCACACTGAAATCTGATTTCAATATAATTTTCAAATGTCACAAAATAGTCTTTTCCCCCCCCAACCATTTAAAAATGTAAAAACCGTCCTTAGCTCTTGGCCTGTTAAAAGGTAAACAGGTACATTAAAATCCTGAAGTTGATTTGAGGGCAGGCAGATTCTTAACCACTGCACTACCAGGGAAGTCCCTCATAGAACTATTTTAATGGGATCTTTTATAATGAACTTTCAAATCTAACTTATTATAAGGTGATCTAATGGCTTCAATGTCTAATATTTTTAAAAATATAATAATTTTTCTAATTCCTACATTTCAGCATTCAAGAATAGTAGGTATGAGAATAGCAAAATTCTATCATTCTGTGATTTGTCAGTAACTCAATTATATAATTGAAAGTAGAGTTATGAAATACTTATAAGATTAAATAGTTAATTTTTAGAAATTCCTTTTGTTTAAGCATAAATATTTCCAGGCTTTCATACCAACCTAGTGTTTCTGTTACCTTTATTTTCAATATATTCAAATCCTGAAGCCATGAGAAAAGAATGATGAAGATCGTTATGTACTAACTTGGAATGACCTTCAAAATATATTAAGTGAAACATGAAAGTTGCAGTGCAGAGCATGCAGTACACTACCATTTGTGTGAAACAAGGGGAAATTAATATTTATATGTATTTGTTTTTAAATGTATAAAATATCTCTGGAAGGATACCAAGAAATTAATTATCTCTAGAGAGAACTGAGGTAATGGAGTAGGAATGGGACTTTTCACTGTATACCTTTTAGTGCCTTTTGAATTTTACCTACGGAAAAAATAAAATTATAAAACAAATAAATAAAATAGTCATATATATTAAATCACAGGACTTTTACATGCCTAACAGAACATAACACTATCAACAATATGGGTATAATTAATTATGACATATATGTATGTGCAATTTCCTTCCTACAAAGGCACGTCCAATCTACTCATGTCTGTCGTTTGATAAACTAAAAGAGGGTGCAAAAAGCCAGTGTAACCCAGGAAAAAAGAAAGAAAGAAATTTGGCAATAAAGATGGCTGCTACATTTCTAGACATTTATGAGATCTCTCTGAAAATGTGTATTTTTAGACTGTCAGGGTCAGTTCTGGTTGATAGTAATTCTTCCTGTACTTTTCACAATAAGCCTTTCCTGAAATTATAACATCTGTTAGATATCATAAACATGGTTCATTTAACGAAACCATGATAGTATATGGTCTACAAAGGGAGAGCTAAAGAAATCTTGAGCTATATAACTAAGTACCCTAAAACAGCAGTCCCCAACCTTTTAGGCACCAGGGGCCGGTTTCGTGGAAGACGGTTTTTCCACGGACTGGGGTGGGGCGGGATGGTTCAGGCGGTAATGCCAGCGATGGGGAGCGGCAGATGAAGCTTTGCTCCGCCCTCTGCCACCTCCTGCTGTGCGGGCGGGGGGCTGGGGAACCCTGCCCTGAAAGGTAGAAGAGCTGTCATTAGATAAAACGATTGTCGTTTGAAGGAAATGGACTGTAATGAGTCTCTTTGGATGAGTGATTAGACTGAATGAACTTTAAGATCCTTCCCAATTCTGGGTGTATGAATCTTTACTGACAAAAAAGTTTCCTTCCTCCTGGCCATACTTTTTCCCCCAAGCATCTCAAATTGAGTGGTAGGTGCAACAACAAAAATTTTAATCTGCTGGAGTGAGTAGAGTAAGAAAAAAACACTGGCTGATTATTCCTTACACTTTTTTCTAGGAAGAAATGTACTTACTTGATTTTCCAAGTGTTAATCCATTGGTGGCTCAGCTCATGTTAAATAAAGGACCTTCACTGAACTGGATACTATTAGCAACTCTTTGTCAACTTCAGGAACTCCTACCTGAAGTTCCAGAAAAAGTGTTAAAGGTTAGCTATTTAAGATACATATTCTTCTATGAATTTATTTCCTTTGCATTTGAGTATCTATTTTTACCATAAGGGTTTTCAAAATGAAGTTATCCAAGTTTGTTTTGGACTTCACAGAGCAAAGAAATGATTTACTTAAACTAAATTTCATACAGAATTCTCATTGGTCGTCAGTCACATTATATATTTTAAAGCTATCTTATATAGATAATTCTGTACAGATCATTTATCACACTTCAAATCATTTTGAAGTGTTATACTGCCCACAGATATTCAATTACACACTCTATTCATACGTGTTTACATTATCTCTTCCAAATAATCCTGAAGCCCCTCTTTATAGTAGTAGCTAAAGAGAACTTTAGCCTTATCAGTAAGTTTCTTTAATTTTTATGAAGGAAATGGTATTCATGTAAATTGTGTAACTAAAAATTTTATTTTAAGTGATTAGAAAATAGATGCAAATTACAATGTATTTCTTTTAATGGAGCCTAATTATGTTCTCACTACATGGATCAATATAATACCTTTGGATGGACTACTTATTTATATTTTTCTTATTTCCATTTAGATAAGTGTCATCACTTATATTTACTTGACTGATGTTTATGTTGTATTTTTATTATATTAATTAATTTTTAAAATTTTTTTAGCATTTTTGTGACATCACTTCCTTATTCAAGATTAGTCCTTCTGTAACAAAATCACCTCAAATTTCATCACCTCAGGAAAATAGGAATCAAACTAGTGCCTTTACTTCTCAGACTTCAGCTTCTGGCTCTTCAGATTCTGTCATTCAAGAACATAATGAATATTACCAATATTCAGACTTAGGAGAGACAGTGCACGAAGACACAAACGCCACTTCAAATTATAACTCTTCCCTTATGAAACTAAAAGAAATGCCATGCATTTTACCACCTGTGACTTCTTACAATCAGACCAGCTACTGGAAAGTGTCCAGTTGTAACCCTAACATAATGCAGAATAATTCTTTCCTGACTAATATAGAAGCAAGGAATGTGTCTGGTAGTTCCTTTCTGAACCAGAATGATTCAGAGTCAGATGTCTTTTCTTTGGGTCTAACAGCAATGAATTGTGAAACCATGATATCACCAATTGACACTCAGAAGAGAGTTACCCCTAACTTTATAAATTATCAGAAAAAGGAAACACATGAAGCAAAAGGACCTACAAACAAAGAATTGTCTGCCCCTGTCTTTTCACTAGAGAGTTCTCAATCTCCTCTTCATTGGAACTTTAAAAGAAATGTATGGCAACAACAGAATCACTCATTCAACTTACAATATGGTGCAGAGCAGAATACATGTGACAAATGGTCCTCTCAGAAAGATAATTTATTCACTAATCAGCAAAAATGTCTATCGGATGAGTTAGAAGGCCTCATATGTGAAAGTTCAAATGCTGAGACTAAAAAGACTTTCTGGAAAGAATTACCATCCGTCCCCAGTTTGGATTTATTTTGTGCTTCTGATTCTAATGTAAGTCAAAAAGAATTCAACAGTCTTTATTTCTACCAAAAAGCTGGAAAATGTTTAGGACAGAAAAGGCACTCTGTATCTTCATCTAACTCAGGAGACAAGAAATCATTAACAGGTAATACTGTCTATAGTTGATAAAACTACTCTCTAGTGTAATTTTTAAAGATAGACTCATCTCCAAGTTAAAAAAATTTTTGTTTTAATTACTACACTTAAGAATCTTCAATAACTTTGGCATCAAAAAAAATCAAAATTCTAATTATAGACTTTTAAGAAAGTAAAGGCAAAGAAAATATGTCAAATTCTCATAGCTTTAGATGAACTAAGCATTTAACTTAAGAAGTTACAAGTAAAAACATGGAACAAATCTAAGTCAAGCAGAAGACTAAAATTAACAAAGATTAAATAAAGAAATTAGTGAATTAGGAAAGTAGCCTCTTTGTCAAGCGGGGATATTTAATGAGCTAACATTTATTAAGAACTTATTATATTTCCTTTATGTGGATTTAATTTTGACAATCCTATTAAATAGATACTACTATTGGCTATCTATTTTACAATTGATGTTTCTGAACATTTAGTCATATCAATTTTTTAAAACAATTTTATTTTCTCACTTCTGGTAATTATACCTTTTATTTCTGTGTTATTTCTTATTGCCTTGGCCTAAGCATTTAGAACAAAATATTAAGTTCTGATGGTCATACAGAGGTGGCCTTACTATGATGGGGAAAAAACAAAAAGAAAGGAGAAGCTGGAAGCTTCAAAACTCCTTTTTTGGGCTTCCCTGGTGGCGCAGTGGTTGAGAGTCTGCCTGCCGATGCAGGGGACACGGGTTCGTGCCTTGGCCCGGGAAGATCCCACATGCCGCAGAGCGGCTGGGCTCGTGAGCCATGGCCACTGAGCCTGCGCGTCCGCAGGCTGTGCTCCGCAGCGGGAGAGGCCACAACAGTGAGAGGCCTGCGTAACGCAAAAAAAAAAAAAAAAAAAACTCCTCTTTTGCCCAGGCCATTTTGTGAGGCCAAAAGGGGCCCAGAAAATCTTATATTTTTTGTTTTATTAAAAGAGGAACACTCAAACTATATAAGTCCCAGACTCACAAAACTTGGATTTGGTCCCATTTAATAGTCATAATTTGTTTTGTTCCTGATTTTAAGGGAAAATATTCTATCCCTAGTTTTGTAAGAACTTTTGTGAGGAATAGATGCTGAATTTTATTCAAACTCTTTTTGGTCCCTATTGGGGAAAATCAAACATGTTCTCTCTGTTGACATTAATGTAAATGTTTACAGGTTTACTAATAATCATTTTTGTCATTTCTGTGATAAACCTAATTGGCTTTTTTAAAAAATATCTTTATTGGAGTATAATTGCTTTATAATGTGTTAAAGTTTCTGCTGTACAACAAAGTGAATCAGCTGTATGTATACATATATCACCATATCCCCCTAATTGGCTTTTAAGGAATGATTTTTTAACATATGCTATTAAATATGGTTGCTAATATTTATTTGATTTTCATATCTACATTCATAATGAAATTAATTTATTGTGCTCTATTTGTACTCCGTAACAGTCTGACATGAAGGTAATTCTGGCTTCATAAATGAACTGGATGAAAATTTCATCTTTTTTCCACCCTGGAACAAATTAAGCATGTGAATTACTGTATATTTTTTTAACATAGGGCATCCCAGTGTATGAGATAACCCAATTTTTCAATAAGAAGATCTCAGAAATTATTTTTTAATAAATTTTATTATTTAAGGTTTTAGGGATATAGATGGAATAGTCAATGTCTACCTATATTTTAATTCATTAATTTAGTTATAAATATATTTTAAAATCATATATCATATAAATAATGTTGGTTTAAAAATATTGCTTTTTTCCACTTTGCAATTATTTTTATAACTTAATTCAAACAGTTAACAAGAATCTTTTTTTTTTTTTTTTTTTTTTGCGGTACACGGGCCTCTCCCGTTGCGGAGCACAGGCTCCAGACGCGCAGGCTCAGCGGCCATGGCTCACGGGCCCAGCCACTCCGCGGCATGTGAGATCTTCCTGCACCAGGGCACGAACCCGCATCCCTTGCATCAGCAGGCGGACTCTCAACCACTGCGCCACCAGGGGAGCCCTGCATTCCCTTTCGAATTTGCTTATAAAGGCATCCAACTCTTGCCATTGAGATTATATGGCCAGGAATAATTACTACTGTTTTAAATATTTTAGCCTCCCTTTTTATTGATTTAATGAATCAATATCCATAAGTATCCAAATCTAGAATATTTCAGGCTAATGTGTCATATAAAATACAATCATAAAAGATGAGTCTATACATGATCACTACCTATCATATATCAGAGCTCAGGATAAATTTCACAACATTACAGATATGCATTAAGAAACAGGCTTAATGAAGGAAAACTTAAAAGCAAGAGTCTTAAATCCAGGGAGATTTAATTGTTTGTACAAGGCATGAGCATACAAATACAAATACATGTATCTAACACTAATCAGTATTGGGCCTTTAAGAACAAGCACATATATGCTAAAAAATGTAATTTTTAATAATTATTTTATCTCAGTTTGGAAATTTTAACACTTTGTAAATAGATGATGAAGAGACAGGATCCACTTGAACAGCTGGAAAAAAAATACTTATATGTATTATTATCAGCAATAAAATGGTTTTCCTTTTTCTCCTTTTAACAGATTTCACGTGCTCACAACTACCACCATTCAAAAAACGACGTCTAGTGTATGAAAAAGTCCCTGGTAGACGTGATGGACAAACTCGTCTGAGGTTTTTTTGAAAGAAACGATAGTGCTTCATGCCACATTTCATTCTTTTTTATGATAAACTAGTAATAAAATGATTTAGGTTTGCTCATAAATCAACGAAAATGCACTTGTTCTTCGATGTTCTTGGTGTTTCTACATTAAATTTTCATAATATATATCTTGCCTTATAGTTTATATCTTTGTAAGTATTCTAATTAACATAATATTGTTATAAGATCCAAATAGCTCCCAGATTCACCGAAACATGAAAAGCCTTTTTTTCTTTTTAAGATAAATAGAAAACCCTACCGATGTATATCAAAGGGTTGTTTGTTGTCTCCTGAAGGGCCTGCTGCCTCCACCTTTCCTCCAGCAAAAAGCCTTTGAAATGAGCCTCCATCTCAGTCTGACCCTCTTGAGTCCAGAAGTGAAGATCACCACAGTCAACCCTCCACCACCAAGAAAGTTAAAACCTAGGGCAAAATTGAAGTTAAAGAACTTCCAATTTAAATGCTGTCTTCGTAAACAAAATTTTCAAACAAACCACTGAGAGAAAATATTTGCAACCCACATGACAGAAAAAGGGCACACATTCCTAATATACAAAGAATTCCTACAAATTGATAGGAAAAAAGACAACCTAATAGAAAAATGGGCAAAATATATGAATAGATATTTCACAGAAGAAACAAAAATAGCCAATAAACATTTGAAACAATATGTATCTTCATTATTTATTAGGCAAATGCAAATTAAAACAATAAATTACTGCTTTTTCACGTATCAGATCAGCAAAATTTTTGAGAATTCCAGTGTCAGCATATGGGAGAAAGAACGCTTTCCTGTATTGTTGGTACAACATTTGGGGAGGAGAGTTGGTATATTTTTACATGGATGATTGTAGGTTTCTAATTAGTATTTGTATTCCATTGAATACATTTAAAAGAAAGATGTAATAATTTTATTTTAAAATGTCAATATTTCTAATAACATTTTATTCTTTGCAACTATTCAAAGTTCTGATGAAACTTTTACATGTCAACTCTAAAATGGAGGTACATGGATTTGGGACATCTTTTTGCAAAAATGTTTGAAGACCACAAGCATTCTCTCTCTCTCCTGGCTTCCAAAATTATCACCCTGTTACTACCAAAATTGACCTCTACCTTTTTAGACCCAAAGGACATTCAGACATCACCTCACTTGATTTCTCTTCAGTGTTTGATACTGTTAATCACGTCCTCCTTTTTGAAACTGGCTTAACTTGACTTTAAACCAACTCTCTTACTCTTTTATTACACTTTTATTTATAGGATGTTTGGTTTTGCTTGGGTGTGTGGAGGGTGGAGACTTCAAAAGGAAACTATTTCTGGAAATTTTATTGGAATTTCTGTTGTGCTTTCTTAAAGTTTTGGCAGGATTTCTCCTAAACTAAGGTAAGGCTGTCTTACCAGTTTGCGGATCTCCTTGATCCCATCTTTTTTTAAAAAAAAAAAAACTTTTTTAAAAAAAAACTTTTTTAAAAAATTTATTTACTTATTTATTTTTGGCTGCATGGGGTCTTCATTGCTGCACCTGGGCTTTCTCTAGTTGCAGCGAGCAGAGGCTATTCTTTGTTGTGGTGCGCAGGCTTCTCATTGTGGTGTCTTCTTTTGTTGTGGAGCATGGGCTCTAGGCACGCAGGCTTCAGTAGTTGTGGCACTCAGGCCCAGTAGTTGTGGCACACAGGCTTAGTTGCTCCGCAGCATGTGGGATCTTCCTGGACCAGGGGTGGAACCCGTGTCCCCTGCATTGGCAGGCAGATTCTTAACCACTGCGCGACCAGGGAAGTCCCTTGATCCCATCTTTAATCAGCTTGCAGAGGAGAGGAGTTTCTTTATAGGCCCTAGACTGGGGCAAGCTTAGGCCAAGCTATCAACACCCACACCCCTGCTTCCTCACCAAATAGAGTGAAAGCGTCTGAGTCCTCCTGCCTGTATTTCTCAACGATGCTCGGTGTTTAAGGACACATTCATTCTGCCTGGGTCTGGAGCAGCCTCTAGTGCTGTTGCCCATCAGAGGTATTACTGGGAGGCAAGTCTTGTGTTGGTAGCCTGGGAACAGAGGATAAAGTAAATGAGTTCTGCTTCAGCAGAGCACTCCCAGGGAGCGACTGTCACATGACCGATTGGGTTGGTCCATAGGAGAAGCCTGAAGGGTTTGGATAGGTCCTTGTTAGGGGGTCAGAATTGTCAGTCCAGCCTCCAAGATCCTCTCCCAAACACCATATCACATGGAATTATTTAGAATAGGCCCAGCTTCCCAGGTTGGCTCTTGCCATGGAAACTTCGATTATCTGAGAGTGTTTCCCCATGAGGTTTTTCATGTTCTAAGGGGAGTTACTTGCCCTTAGATCTACGACTGGTAGCTGTGATGCTCACCTTTGAGGGCTTTTGAGTGGCCTTACCCCCAAGTTCCTAGGCCCAGCCCAAACACTGTAGGACTCATCAGAACATCAGCTGTCCCTTCCAGTTGTGGGTGGACATAAGATACTCCTTCCCTCGTCAGTGAGACTCAGCGTACAACTGGGGATCAACACCAGGGTGTCGCACGCCTTGCCTCTCACAGTAAGAGCCCAGTTATTCTCCCCAAATAACAAGCCTGCCCTAAAGCAAAGTATCCAACAATTTTAATAAATGGAGTAGCCTAGGTTGGAGGGGATGGGGAGTGCAAACTGTAGCAATCCAAAATGAAAGCTGAAAAAAATACGTTTTCTGTCTTTTGCTTTTTTATTTGGTTTATCAGTTTTACCGTACAAGAATTTTAAATTCCATACTTAATTATGTATTTAAATTGCTTATTTATTTAAATTTAATTTGATCATCAAGTATACATATCTTCTCTTTTTTGATTTCTGGGTTTCCTGCCTTGCTTACGAAGCCCTTTTTTACCCTGAAGTTACACAACTATTCTCCTAACTTTTCTTCTAATGCTTTTTTATCACCTTTCTTTAACCTATGGAATTTTTTTTGCATAGTATAATACAGGACCAATTTTATTTCCTTCCAAATGCATAGCCAATAATGCCAGCACTATTTGTTAAATTAACTATACTTTCCACTGAATAGAAAAAAAAGTCAGGTCTATTTCCGAACTATTATGATCCATCCAATCATCTATTTGTCTAGTCCTATACTACAATAATATTGTTTATTTTGAATTTTTTGTTTTGAATATTTTGTTTTTTTAAGTCATATTGTTCTGATTCAGCAGCTTCAAAGTAAGTTAGTATCTGGTAAGGCAAGTTTCACCCTCCCACGTTTCATACACACACATGCACGATTTTGTTTTGTTTTAATTAATTTATTTATTTTTTATTTTTGACTGTATTGGGTCTTCATTGCTGCATGCGGACTTTCTCTAGCTGCAGCAAATGGGGGCTACTCTTCACTGTGGTGCATGTACTTCTCATTGCGGTGGCTTCTCTTGTTGCAGAGCACAGGCTCTAGGCCCACTGGCTTCAGTAGTTGTGGTGCATGGGCTCAGTAGTTGTGGCTCACAGGCTCCAGAGCGCAGGCTCAGTAGTTGTGGCACATGGGCCTAGTTGTTCTGTGGCATGTGGGATCTTCCTGGACCAGGGCTCAAACCTGTGTCCCCTGCATTGACAGGCAGATTCTTAACCACTGCACCACCAGGGAAGTCCACATGCACAGTTTTAAAAGCTATTCTTGGACACTTGATTTTCCATATAAACTTCTAGATATTTTAACCAGTTTCCCTTAAAAAATAAAATAGGAATTCCACTAAATTTATAGAAATTTTAGTAAGATTGCATTTTAATGAAATTGTCCTAATATCCTGAAATTTATTTGGACCCTGTTCTATAAACATCAGTAAAATCTTTTATGATTCTTGCACGTTTGTTAAATGTATTTTCAAGTATTTTTTATAGTTTTGTCATTAAAGTGGAAATGGGATAGTTTCCATTTCTATTTTTTAAAATTATAGTTGATTTACAAAGTTGTGCCCATTTCCATTTTTAACTAGCTATTGTCAGTGTAGAAAATGCTTTTTATTTTTCTATATATACTTTGTATCCAGCCAGCCTCCCAAATTGTAATATTACAAATTTAAGTATTTCTTTTACTAAACTGAGTTTTCAAAGTGTAAAATTATATAATCCATAAATACAGATATTATTTCTTCTTAAATGTTTATGCCAGCAAGTCATTTGATGAAATCCAATAGCTGTTCTGAATAAAAACTAAGTGAATTAGTGAAATAAGAGAAGGAAATTAAAGATGATAAAGACAGTTTACTAAAATCAACAGCAAATTTCATATTACATGGTGAAATGTGGAAGCATTCAGCATATTAGGAACAAACAAAATACTTTTTATCACCACTATTATTCAGCACTACTTTGGAAGTCTTAGCTAATGCAGTAAGATGAAAAAATGAAATGATGTAAACATTCTCTCCTTTAAACCCTTCATGTAATGAATGACATTGATTTGCTTATGTTGAATTAGCTTTGTAAGGCTGTATCTTCTCTTGATAAACTACAGAACTTGACTTGCTTATATTTAAGACGTATCTATACTCATAAGTGAGATATCTATAGTTTTCTTGTACTATCTTACCAAGTTTTTGCCAAATGGAAAGTGAAATCAAGAGATTTTTTTTGACACATAAAAAGCTCTACATAATTAACGTATACAACTTAATGAATTTGGAGATACGTATACACCTATGAAACCACTAACATAATCTATGCCATAAACTTACCCATCACCTCCAAGTTTCCTCCTGCCTTATTATTTTTTGTCATAAGAACAATTAACATAAAATCTACCCTCTTACCAAATTTTAAAGTATCCAGTACAGCAGTGTTAACTATAGGCACTGTGCTGAACAGTAGATTTCTAAGATATACTCATCTTTTATAGCTGAAAATTTGTTTTTTGTTTTTGTTTTTCGTTTTATTTTAGTTGCGGCACGCGGGATCCTCGTTGCGGCAACGCGGGATCTTCGTCGCGGTATGCGGGATCTTTTAGCTGCGGCATGCAGGAATCTTTTAGTTGTGGCATGCAGGCTCTTAGTTGCAGCATGCGGGATCCCTGACCAGGGATCGAACCCGGGCCCCCTACATTGGGAACATGGAGTCTTAACCACTGGACCACCAGGGAAGTCCCGAAAATTTATTTTTTAATGGAGATTTTTTTTTAATGCTTTTTGTTGTTAAGATGGAGAATGGAACATGTTTAAATGCTGATAAAAGGATGCAGTAGAGAAGTTGAAGATAAAGGAGAAAAGGGCTAACTGATGGTGTGACATTTCAGAGGTGAAACGGATCCACAGAATAAGAGGGTTAGAAAAATGACACCTGAATTTTGACCGAATGGAAGGGATTCAGATCACTTAGATTTGGAAGTTTAGTGGCTGGAAGTAAAAGAAGTTCCATCTTATGACTTCTACATTCTCTACTATAACACTACTTATGTTCAAATATATTCTCATTTATTTATTTATGGATTTATACATAGCTATTTCAAAGAGCAAATGTTGCCAGTAATTGAGATATTTCTGCATGTTATACATATATCTATTTTTCACAAAATTCTGTGAGGGCTTGTAAACAAAAATTTCACCTCCCACTACCAGCATTCAATCTCACAAGCAAACAAAATCTATGAAGCCTTAAAACAAAATCAGACACAAAATGTTGCTGTCATTAGCAGAAATTAAGCAGAAATTTTATTTCCAAGCTCTTCAAAGATTATAACAAACACATATAAAGTATTCTTTTAAGTGTCCCAAATTAAATCAAAGGCACATCATCAAAGTAAAACACTTGTGACATTGAGAATTCATTTAGGTTGTAATATTTTCCCATCACTTTTTTTTTAATCATTTGCAATATTCTGTAGATGACATTTAAACATTGGTTTAAAGACATGAAATAATTTAGTATTTTTTTTAAGTAAAACCACCATTATAAAATAGAGAAACTTAAGAAGACAAAGATCAAATCTGCTTCATATACAGGATGGGGCAATCTAATACACAACACAACATTAATCCTTTCAAACAAGTTTGCTAAGAAACAGCTCCCATATTTAGTGTTAAAAATAAAACAATCTTCTCATTTAGAAAAATCAAGACATCATTTGATTAATAAAGCCCATTCTTCCCCAATTTTATACTTGCTTGTCTTCATTTAGAAATTATAAATTCATGAGAAAAGAACAAATTTTGTTATGGTATAAAAATCTTAGTCAGGAACAACAAATTACAAATATTTAATTTTTTTAACAAACAATACCGTTTTCCTTCCAAAAATGTAAACATCTAGTAAATAAAACATATGTAACATTCCAGGTATAGAAACGTTAGTAATTCACTTAATGAAAGAGGTGTATTTTGGTATATTTGGTGGTAAGGTTTTTGTTTAAGTATAAAGCACTTAACAAAGAACCAGGCCGTTATTTTTTAAAATCTACTCCTTCACCCAGTTTCCTTGAGTAGAAACTCATAAATTTCCATAGAATTTTGGCTAAAGGACCAGGCCACAGGAAAGGTCCTGTGAAATATCTAAAAGTCATTTGGCTGGAGAAGTGCGTTCTTGAGATTTGGAGGCAGTCATTCATCACTTGGTGCTTGAAAGCATTCCTCAGCGGACTTCTTCCCTATTGGAAAGAGAATTTGGTAGGCTTTCATTTAGTAAAAGTTATACATAAAATTAACTAGTCATCGGGCTTCCCTGGTGGCGCAGTGGTTGACAGTCCGCGTGCCGATGCAGGGGACCTGGGTTCGTGCCCCGGTCCGGGAAGATCCCACATGCCGCGGAGCGGCTGGGCCCGTGAGCCATGGCCACTGAGCCTGCGCGCCCGGAGCCTGAGCTCCGCAACGGGAGAGGCCACAACAGTGAGAGGCCCGCGTACCACCAAAAAAAAAAAAAAAAAAAAAAAAAAATTAACTAGTCATCATTTCATAGGTCACTTTAGGGTTCTCAAAGAAGAAAGTAACATGTTAATACCAGAAAATCCAAACTACAACCATTGAATAAGTAGGACCCATGAAAGTGCTCTGTAAAAAGAAAAATGCTATGCCAGCAGAAGACTATTATTTTAATACCATAAATATGAACATTTTCCATTAAAAGGTACAATAGTACCTGATAGTATGATTACTTCCTTCTTGTTAATGTGAATAATTTCAAGTATATGAAAAAAGACCTAAGATGATTACTTCCTGTATAAACACCCCTTAGAACATGTAATTTGAAATATATTGGCCCCAAAAGACTCTAATAATTTATGCCCTGCCCTGCTCCCCCGCCTCCAAAAAAAACAGTGAAAATGTGAATGAGACCCCATACAACACACTAGAATCCAGGAAATTTATTATAGGCCACCAAAGAGGTGTTTTCATTTCAAGAATAAATTTTTAAGGTTCTTTTAACCCTACTCACACTTTCCCCAGTTACTCCATTTCTTCCTCCATTAAAACACAGAAATACATTCTGAAAGCTTCTAGGAAAGAAATCACAGCTGGTGATGGGACCAAGTCTCCTCTGGAGAGTCCTTAGTCCCAAGAGTAACAAGTCAGTTGATAGCACCAAGCAACAAATCACAACTCCAGGATGGTGTAAGGACAGAGAAGATGGTATTGAGGTCAAGAAATTATTATTGGCCAGCTCAGTTCAAAAGCTCAAGTACACAAGGATATTAGCATCTCATGAGTTAGTGCAAAGAGCATTGAGACTCTTCTAATTAGATATATTCCACAAGCAGCAGATGAGAGTCATCCTTCAGGTAAAGTTGTGCATTTTGCTGCGTTTATTTTAATTCCCCCAAGAACGGTAGATATTTAAAACTCAGTTGCCCAAGTCCTTTGGGAAGCCCCATGATAATGCTATGGCCCCAAGACGGCCTGGTGTATCATTACTCACCAGTCTTCAGAGTAAAGCACAGGATCTGTGCTCCCGAAAGGGGTTGCTTCCGGCTGGAACACCTACCAGCAGGGCGTCCTTACAGGCATTCTGCATGCAGTACTGTTGAAGCTCTGCTGCCGCCTGAGAGACCTGAAACAAAGGGACAAGAGCTTGACACGCTGCTCACAGCCAGATCCATCCAGCAGTCACTTGAGACTCTGAAAAATGATCATACAACCTGACAAAGGTCATACTTTGTGCAACCTCCAAGAGTCTTTTTTGCTGAAAGTTGTAATAATTGAACTCCAAAGAGGAAAGGTTACAATTTCTATAACCTTGATTTAGGGTATTTTTGGTTTAATGGCTTACTCAACAAAGGAAAGATAAAGCCGTATCTTTCATCCATTTAGAATCCTAGTTTTGAGACTGAATTTGAAAGAAATAGCTTATCCTAGTGTGCCCTTTACAAATTTTCACTTATAAAGCATGCATTGATATATCCAGGTCTGCCATGTGAACAGACTATTTTAATGTTTACAAGGCTGGATGGAGCCTTATCTGGTCTGCTCAAAACAAGTGACGAGGTCCCTCCATCATGTTTGTCTTGTTTTGGGGTTTGTTTTTTTTTTTTTTGCGGTACACGGGCCTCTCACTGCTGTGGCCTCTCCCATTGCGGAGCACAGGCTCTGCACGTGCAGGCTCAGCGGCCATGGCTCACGGGCCCAGCCGCTCCGCGGCACGTGGGATCCTCCCGGACCGGGGCACGAACCCGCGTCCCCTGCATCGGCAGGCGGACTCTCAACCACTGCGCCACCAGGGAAGCCCTCCATCGTGTTTTTGAAGCAGAACAGCTTATTGGTTAAGAGTGCAGTCTCTGGACAAGTTACTTAACTTCTCAGTACCTGTTTTCTCATCTGTGAAATGTATTTAGTAACAGTGCCTACCTTCCTGAGTTGATGTAATAATTAAATGAGTTAATGCAAGTAAAACACTTAGAATAGTGTTGACACTAGTTAGCAATCATTTGTGGCAGACTGCAGAAACAGTCACAATATTTTGCAGCTCCTACCACCAAGAAGTAAAGTCTTTATCCACCCCTTGAATCTGGGCTGGCCTTGAAACTTACTTTGACCAGGACAATGGCAGAAATAATGGGCAAGTTCCAAGCTTAGGCCTCAAAAGCCTTTGCAGCTACTTCTCTTGCTATGGTTGCAACCGTAAGACCACCATCAAATGAACCCAAGCTAGCCTACTGGAGGTCTTGTGGAGGAGAACCAGTCAGCCAAACCCCAGCCACCTGCCTACTAACCTCCAGACATATGAGTGAGGCCATCCTAGATCATCCAGCCATCAGCTAACCCTCCATTTGATGGCAGATGCACAGAGAGCCCAGCAAAGACCAACAGAACTATACAGCTGAGCACAGCTTAAACTGTTGATCCAAGAATTGCGAGTTTATAAAGGTTGTTTTAAACCACTAAGTTTTGAAGAATGTATTAGGCAGTATTGACACTATATTATTCTACCTTTCTTCTTAGCGTCCATTTGATGGATATTTGTACTTGGAGGCTTTCCTTGCTTTCCATTTTTCTTGTACTGAAAAAGTGTTTTGTATAAAATCTCACCCATATTGTATAAAAATGTTCCGATTGCGGTTCAAGTATTACTACTAATCTGTGTTAATTTTCCAAGCTTCCAAATAACTGAAAAAATCGATTCCTTAGGTGTCAGTTACTATCTAGTTTCTAGAATACTTTAGGAATTTTAGTTTCATTAATGTAATGACAGTTTATATCATATAAACATGTAATATAATGTTGCCAAACTAATGTTTAAGCTTGCCTTTCCCTCAACAGAAGTTCTGACATTTTCATGTTAATTATAATTGGAATTACTGATTATATATATATGTTATTAATTCAAAAGAAATTTGGAACCAATTATGCTCATACTTATTATCTCAGCTTCAGAGGGAACGAGTGAACTCCACACATGATGGGTGGAAAGAGACTGTCTCCCAGGACTCCCAGAGAAATGGGACTAACTGCACCCTAGCCTAAAGAACATGTCAAAAAGTTAAGGTGAGGGATATGCAAAGCAAATGAGAGAAGAGTAAAGTGGTCAGCATTTCTCTAGCACTTTGAAGGGGAAAACTCTGGCCTGGGAGAATACAAGCCCAAACCCTTAGAAGTTGTATCCTCCCAATGGAGGTGGGATAATCCCTACCCAAATCATATGACTTTCCTTGGTTTGAGCCCAGGCTGACCCATCAACTTCTGAGAGACTTCTCCAAAGCAAAGAAGGGGTCCTTGGAAGGATACTGAGCACTGAAGCACTGGGAGGGGGTGCCCTCCATCATATGCTAAGAAACTGGTATTCCGGTTTATTTACCAGTTAGCAAGTCTGTGAAAGAGGAGACGTCTCTGGGTGTGCTGAGAACTTCCATCCGTCACTGAGCCCTGATATGAGTCAAACCAGACCCTGGAAGGTTGTGACTCCCTAAGGTGCTGCCTGAGAAAAGCCCTGCCAAGCACCCCAAACCATACTCCCATGAGGACACTCTGCAAATAAGCTTATTATCTGTGTGACTTTGAGCTATTCACTTGACTTCTCTGTGTCTCAGTTTCACCACCTGTAACTACTTTTTAAATGTAGATAAGAATACCTTCCCCAGCTACTGCACAGGGTAGGCAGGCGTCTGGCTCACAGTTTTTCTTTCCACTTCAGGTCCCCACATCATCTTAAACATTTCCAACAACCCTAGTTTCATTTCCCTGAGCTCCTCTCTTCAAACAACCTTCTCCTCAACAGCAGTAGTTACAGCCAATACCTGTAACTGCTCCACATCTGTAATTTCACACTCCAACATCCTGCCTTCCGATCACAATCTCTCCTGCCCATCCAGGGTGCTGCTTCCTTTCTCCTCACTACACCTGCTCTTTGACCTCAGGGGGAACATCTCTTCCTTTTTTGTCTGGCCCATCACAGGGAGGCTGGCTCTGTTCCTTCTCCATTCAGCCTGGGTTCAGCCTCTTTCCGGCCAGACGCTCAAATTCCTTGCTCTCCACTCCCATTTCTATCTTTCTGGCAAAACTCCCCCGCTAGCCCACTACTTGGATCAACTACCATTCACCTTGGGCACTCAGATTCCTGGGCAGCCAAATACTGCTGGAGACAAAAAAAAAAAAAAAAAAAAAAAAAAGTAGGACAATCAATCTCACAGTAGCTGGGTCTTCAGAATCACAAAGTGTCTATGATTGTGCCTGCTAGGGGGTCCTCTCCCATTCCCAACAGCACTCTCTCCCTCATCTTCAGCGCTTGTGACACCATAAGTTCCCTTTTTTCTGCCTTAAAAGAAAACTTGGCCTCCTATTTCACAAAGAAAATTGTCATCATACAAGGTATTAAGGCCTTATCTGGAAACATCTATGTTAACACATATCCTTCCTCCTTTCTTCCTGCCTCAGAAGGTGCCCCTCCAACCCCAGACCCCCTTAGACAGACTACCTGTCTCTACCTCCAGTTCTCCTTCTCCATTTGTTTCTCCCCCTCGACCTAAAAATACAGTGTGTTCCTTCCTCTCAACCTCAAAATACAACTTTTCATTTCCTAAATTTAAAAAAAAAAAGGTTTCCTCTTTAAAACCAGATTTTTTTTTTTTAAAAAGTCTTTCTATCCTATTACAAATTAGATTCGGCACCTACTACTACATGTCACTGAAACCTCTTCTGCATTCCACAGCTCTCTCTCTACCTTGTTTTAGAATCAATTACATCAATTACTCTCTGAAATTATTTTATTTATTGGTTAGTGTGTTTATTGTTTATCTTCCCCACTAGAATGACGTTTTCTCAGTACTTAGAATAGGGCCTGGTACAAAGAAAAGGCACTACTGAGGTCCACAGACTATCGCAGCAGTGTCCATTCATTCACACACACATTCTACAAATAATGCTATATACTAGTTGGTAAACACAATTACACATCAGATGCTTTTTAATCAACTGACTAAACACTGGACACGTTGACTGAGCCTCAGAATTGCGAAAACCCCTCCTTCCTTGCTTCAGTACCCTTGCTTTCCCTTGCTTCCCTTCTCGCGGGCATCTCTTTCGGCGGGTCCCTGGGTTCCACACTCTGGTCACTCCCTACAGCTTTCACTCCTATACGTTCTCTCAGCCTCGTTCTCTGAGCTTCGGCCCAGGTAGCCAAACACCTCCCGGGCATCCCCTCAAAGTCCACGTATCCGAAACTTTCGCATCATCTCTCCTCCTTACCGTAGCGAATGGCAACGCCATCCATCCTGTCACCAGGCCAGAAACCCGAGCAGCGCCCTCCTCCCCCCTCATCCTATCAACCCATCACCGAGGCCCATCCATTCAGTCTCCTCCGCAGCTCTGGACCCCATCCTCCCGCACCAGCCAAGCCCGGGGGGGCCACCAGCACGTCGCCCGCATTCCTGGTGTCCTCGCGTCCGTCGGGCACCCCAAGTCATTGTCCCCATCACTGAAACATGACCGCGCCGGGGCTCTCGGTCCCGGACCGCCCTCGCGGGGACAGGTGCGTTTCTCCCGGGCGCCGGGGTCCGGGCCCGGCCCTGCGCGGACTCCCGCCGCCCGAGGCCGAGCCGCGAGCCTGGTCGGGCGCCGTCCTCAGGGCCGCCCACAGCGTCCGGCCACCCGGCTCGCGCTCAGGCCGGCCCCGCAGCTGTCCGCCCGGGCGCGGCCTCCTCCTCCCAGGCCCGCGGACGGCCGGGCGGTCTCCGCACCCCGAGGCCAGACGCCGGCGCGGGCCTCACTTTGATTCTCTCCACGCCGGCCTCCAGCTTGAGCTGCTCCACCAGGCGCTGCAGGGCGCTTACGCTGGCCCCGGAAGACATGGCGGCGGCCTGAGCTCCGAGCGAGTGAGCGAGCCGGTGGGCGGGCGGAGACGCGAGGCCCCGAGGCCCAGCGCCGCCCCGGGGCGGGGAAGCCGCTGCGCCTGCCCCGCCGCCCGCCGGCCGCTGCGCCTGCCCCGCCGCCCAACGGTTGCTCCCGGCCTCGCCCGGCAGCCGCTCCCCTCAGTGGCAGGCGCAACAGGTAAGCGAAACCTTGGGGTCTCGAGCTGACGGACACCTAACTCTGCGTTCTAAGCCGGGAGGGCGCCTGCGTCTACCCCTGGCCCCCGAGCCGCGTCGCGGGGCCCACACAGGGCGCCCACCTGCACATCGAAGCTTCTAGGAGGAGCAGGAGTGGGTGTGGGGGATGGAAAAGGAGAAGACGCTCTCCTGGAGACTCGGAACTGTGACTGCGTGTGGATGGAGCAAGGTGTGGAGCGAGTGGCAGAAATAAGGGGCCACGTGTGAAGGCTTCGAAGCCCTGCGAGGGAGTTATCCTCGGGTAGGTGAGGACGGTCGATGGGGTTTCCGTGCAACAGAAACAGGTTTCTGCGTTAGCCTGTGACTGTGTGACGGGAATCCTAGCGGTTCGGCAGGGTCAGTAAAGTAAGAAGGGTAAAATCGCAGGCCCTGACATATTTGCAGAACATACAGAAGAAAATTAAATTCAGCCCCCCTCACTCCCGTCTCGCCGTTCAACTGTAACCATTGTTTCTCTTGTGCTGCATTTTTTTTATAGTGGACATTAGTGTGTTTCACAAAACTGGCATCATTACTATATGTAAAACGTGGTTTTTGTTTTTTTTTTTAATTAATTTATTTTATTTTATTGTTTATCTTTGGCTGCGTTGGGTCTTCGTTGCCGCACGAGGGCTTCCTCTAGTTGCAGAGAGTGATTGCTACTCTTCATTGTGGTGCGCGGGCTTCTCATTGCTGTGGCTTGCCTTTGTTGCGGAGCACAGGCTCTAGGCGTGTGGGCTTCAGTAGTTGTGGCAGGTGGGCTCAGTAGTTGCGGCTCACCGGTTCTAGAGCACAGGCTCAGTAGTTGTGGCACACAGGCTTAGTTGCTCCACGGCAGGTGGGATCTTCCTGGAGCAAGGCTCGAACCCGTGTCCCCTGCATTGGCAGGCGGATTCTTAACCGCTGAGCCACCAGGGAAGACCCAAACGTGTGGTTTTTGTTGATTTTGTTTTTCACTTAATGTATTATGAATATTTCCTGATTATTCTTGTGCGCCATTGTATTTGTTAGAACCCACTTAAATTGAGTAATGCAAAAAGGTAATACACTGGCTTGTGTAACTCAAAAGCCCAAGGACTTTAAAGTAATGGGTTTAATTGCCCAAATAATAGCTGTAGGGCTCTCATTTCTCCATCTCTTGGCTCTGCTTTTTCTGAGTGTTGGCCTTGTTTTTTGCAATGGTAAATAGACTCCCTCTAGTGCTGCGAAGGAAAGCTTTATTGCCCCGGCCTAGGAACCCCAGGAGCAGTAGCACCTCTTTTCTGTCTTTCTAATTGCTGCAGCAAAAATCCCCATAATGGACCTCACTGACCTTATTGAGTCATGTGTCCACCCCTGAACCAGTCGATTTGAAGGCAAGGGTTTGTGTGGTGTTGGAATGCCCGGATTAGCTGCCCCTGGCCGAGAGCAGGATGTGGGCTGGGGTCAGCCCCACCTCTAGTGGGCCCTGTGGTGTGCCACCCAATTTCCCATTTAGGACCAAGGCATTCATTGCCCCACCTGCCGGGAGTAGCAGCAGCTGATGCCTCTCAGCTGAGTCCCTCTGGAAACTGCCCTTAGCCCGAGAGCCACCCCTCCCAGGGTCATCTCTCATCCAATGACGGAAGTGTGGGATGCATAAGATCTGCACCCCAACCCCCTTGCCTCAAGCTGGCACAACAGTGAAGGATGATGGCAGCTCAGAGCTCCCCCTGGGGTCATCTGAGGCCTTTATGGCAGCTGCCTTACAGTTCGGTGCCTCCCTCTGCCTAATCCCCAGTTCCTGGACTGCCCTACAGGTGTTGATCTTCACACTCCACAACAGACTTTCTGCATGAAAATCTCCATCTCAGAGTCTGTTTCTCTGGGGAACCCAAACTAAGACACCCACCCAAACCATATGGACTGAAAGGGGAAGATCAGTTCCCTAAAGGAAAACCAGGATGCTGATACTAGAAGGGGGCCAGGGGGAGTCAAAGAAAAGATCTGCTCTTCAGCTATTATTTTTAATGACTGCATGATATTCCATTGTACAACTGGGTCATAATTTATTTACCTGTTGCCCTATTAGTTAACACTGTGGTGGCCACCTTAAACATACAGCTTTGTGTATGTTTTTTATTTCCTTATGATGCATTCCTAAAAGTGGAATTGGTGGATCAAAGAATATAAAACGGTTTTTAAAACGTTTCCCTTCTTTATCCTCCAGAAGGTGGTAGCAATTGCTGTTTCCACCAGAAGGCTGCCTGTTTCTCTGCACCCTCACAGTTCTGTATTGTGGTTCTTTATCCCTAAAAACCTAATAGATGAAAAATGGTGTCTTAAGTCTTTTAGATGTCTTAACTGTTGAGGCTGCACATTTCTTCTGTTCCTTTTGTGAGCTGTGTTCAATCATTGAGGTGTTAAAGAGTTTTTCTTATCTCATGACAAGAGCAGATTAGCAAATTTTAAAGCCCTCTCCCGTGGGCTCCCTCACCACAAAGAACGTATATTCTTGTCAAAACATGAAAGTACACGTTAGAAACGTGACTAAATTGGTGACAGAATAGAAAAGTTGTGTGTCAGAAAGATGAGGCAAAGAACTCAAAGATATAGACTGGAAGGATCAGGAAAAGCTCATCTTAGATGGTGAGACCTAGACCTTGGAAACATGTGTCCTGCAGATGGCAGAAAGGAAGGGGGAAAGCAGGGAGAACAGGAGGCCATGCACACGTGGAATGAATTCGTTGATGAATAAAAGGCTCTAGTGAGTAACAGAAAAGTCACAGAAAACCTCGTAAGAAACAGGAGTTTGCGGCAAACAGCGGGGTAGCCACGTGGTAAGACATTTTAGGATAGAAAATGAACTGAAGCTGGGGAGACAAGATGACTTCAATAGTAGTTTTGTCTTTTTGGTGGAGTGGCTGGATCAAGGCCCTAGAGAGGACTGTGAAGGTGGGATGGAGAACAAATTCAAGAGACTAAATCAGTAGGACTTCATTGTAGTTACGAAATGCAAAGGAAAGTGGGCAGAGGCTTCTGAAGCAGAGAATAGGTGAGATCTGATGCCTGTAACAGAAATTAGGAAACAGGACTAGGTTTGAAGGTAGGAGCGAAGAATAAGGATGAGTTTGGCTTAGGAGAAAGTCAGTCTTCAACTGTACTGCTTCGTGCCTCTAGGCTGCTGAAAATGTTTAGTGGCAGATGTTGATGTGGGAGACATCTGCACAACCTATAATGGTAGCTGAAGAAATGAAATGATCTCTAGTTAGAAAAGGGGGCTTCGGGGTTGCCCACGGTGAGGAAACACCCAAGGAGATACTTGTGTGTCAGCCAGGAGGTAGCAGAAAAGGTCTAGGAGTGTGCCCCATCTCCCTCCTTCCTGCCCGATCACACCCACCACCCTGCTTGCTGCTGTATGATTGATGGTGCTTTTCTCGGAGAGAAGTGGTCTGGCTTTGAAAGAAACAGCCAGGTTTTAGCATGCAGCCTCCTGCAGTGATCCATGGACAGGCAGGCTAGGTGCCACTTGTTAACGGAGGGCTGAACATCTGTGCTTTGCTTTATACGTCACCAAAATGTCTTCTCATCCATTATTTTTGCATCATGGAACTTCAGGGTAGAAAGAGACCTTCAGATAAGGTAGTCCATTCCCAATTTTAGAGACGAGGAAACTAAGGCCCACTAAGAAAAGTGACTTGCCTAGTATCACACAAAGTGGGAGGAAAAGAACTTCCATTTTAGCTTTCAACAGAAGTCACTGCTCACCTGGAGGCCTAGAGTCTGTCCCCACAGATGCAGTTATTTCCAGAGCTCTGAAAGGTGAGGCATGGGGACAGAGTATCCTTTCCTCCTCACCCCAGCTAAAATGCACAGGTCACCGGTATATTATTTTAGAGAATTTGTTACCCATTTATTTCTTGGTTAAGATAAAAACTTATAAATTTCCACTGTTTCTAAGAGTCTCAGTACTTTTGAGAAATGTCAGTGTCCTTGTAAAGACAAACATTTCATTTGTTTTCCTGTTGTGATCTATAATTCTTCACTCCTGACATGTATTTTGTCACCCTTTTACTAACAGTAGGTTATTTTTCCAGAAAAGCAGCTTTAAATCACTCTTCTCCATAAAAATAATGATAAAATGGGAAGGTGTTTCTGCTACCTTCAGTTTTCTAAAAAAGAAACAGGGAAACACATTAACAACTATATTTAATGTGACACAGTATAATGTACCAAAAAAAAATCATTTCACTTCCTTCTACCCATTGCATTATTTTTAGAACTTAATGACTCAGGAGTGAAAGATTCACCAACAGGTGTGTGGATTCAGCTTCTCTGGAGAGATTTTTACAGGCTGCTTGAGACTTTGAGAGGCAGTGTGACTTAGGGCTACTTGACGTTCTTTTGAGCAGCCATTCCAGGCATGCCTCTGTATCTCACTGGAAGTGTCCCTTCTGTAAACATAGGCCTTGAACTAGTGAGTAGCAGATTATTCTATTCGCTCTGAAAGTTCTTTCTTTCCTGAGTTGTCATCTCAGCTGCTTCACCTTGTACCCCAGGGTACAACAAGGGGCAGGCGGCTGCTTTTAAGACACACAATTCCAATCCTAAGGAGCATCACTTTTTCACTCTAGCACAGTACTCTGCACAAAGTAAGGGGTTCAAATATCTATTTAAATAATAAAGAAACAACGGGTTTGTAATCATCACTAAACACTCCATTACCATGGATTTTAACAAACGAGACTCTTTCCTATTCCCTCTGAAGCATTAATATATGCTAGCCGCCATTTTATCCCATCTTATTTAATTCTCATGATAATCCTGTGAAGTAGTTAGTATCCCCACTAACTATTAGAGACGAGAAATGAGGTTCAGAGGTTAACCTGCCCAAAGTCAAACTATTCGTTGCAGAGCCAGGAACCAAACTTTGGTCTATCTGGCTGCAAAGCCTGAGCCATTCCCCTGCATCCTACTCCCTCTTCTTGAGGTTATAAAAGGAGACACTGTCAAATGGGAGGAAGTTTCTTCATCCACTAATGAAACTGGGGAGGAGTCTGTAGGAAATCCCATACGTCACTGCTGTAAGACTATGTGATCCACTCCATACATAATTGTCAAGGATACTCTGAATCCGTTAAGAAACTGATTAAAGTTTATGACAAATCATATAGGCTTTTTACTTAAATACTCATAACATTTCTCAGTTGCAGGCAATCTAATCTCCTTCAGACCCTAAACCTATGTAAATTCACAGGCTTATAGATTTTTAAGTCCTAATTATCTAAAAAGATCCCCTGGGGCTTCCCTGGTGGCGCAGTGGTTGAGAGTCCGCCTGCCGATGCAGGGGACACGGCTTCGTGCCCCGGTCTGGGAAGATCCCACATGCCGCAGAGCGGCTGGGCCTGTGAGCCATGGCCGCTGAGCCTGCGCGTCCAGAGCCTGTGCTCCGCAACAGGAGAGGCCACAACAGTGAGAGGCCCGCGTACCGCAAAATAAATAAATAAATAAATAAAAAATAAAACGATCCCCTCATTTCACAGATGAGGAAACCAGAAAGGTTAAATTTGTTTAGCAAATTTTATTTAGTTATCAGGGGCTAGATTTGGCCTTAGCCCATATTTAAATGTGAAGAGTATCACACTTCTTAAATAAAATTAATTATAATTCATCCGGGGCCTTCCCTGGTGGTCCAGTGGATAAGACTCCATGCCCCCAATGCAGGGGGTCTGGGTTCGATCCCTGGCTGGGGAACTAGATCCCACATGCATGCTGCAACTAAGAGTTCACATGTCACAACTAAGAAGTCCGCGTGCTGCAGCTAAAAAAAAGAAATTCATCCGTACACAGCTATTTTGTATCAATACCAACATTTATCTGCCTCAATTGCACAATTATAACTCAACAGAGACCATCTCTGATTTAAAGTCTTTAAGTAGCTAGACCTGTTCATACTAATGTCTAATAAAAGCTATTTCTCTTTAATTTCCACAGAACTTTCAGTATGGGGCTGGCACACTGGTCCATAATACTAGCTGCATGTTAGCTTAGCAGTTGGCTTCTACTCAAGGAAATATTTCCAGTGTGTGGGTGTTAAAAGTTTCCTGCCATTTCAGTCCAAAAAAATCTCAAAGTAAATAAAACTACTGTTTTTCTAAACATAAATTCAGTAGTACTAAAATAGTTAATTCTATAAACTGAATTATTTTTTCATGTAACATTTTAAATTTCTGTATACCACTTGTAGTGTTTAAAATTCTACTCATGGCCCCTACTTGATAGATGTGTTATGAAACTGCAACCCAGGATTTGTAGAAATTGGAGAATTCATAAAGAAATGAGACCAGTGAGGGAAGGGTCAGTTTTAGAAACTGCTGTGAGGATATCTGACATGAATGTAAGTAACCCTAAGGGTAATTTTAGCACAGACCTCAGTTATAGGAAGTGATAATAGAAAGCAATAAGCAGCTATGCTCTATAAACCCCTGAATTCCAAGCAAGGAGGAAATGGTGATAGCCCTAAAATGAAGCACAAGAGCAATTTTCTAACTATAGTGGGGTTCTGGGATCCCCTACCCAGGATTCTTCTCCAAGTGTTTCTGAAATGGAGAAGCTTTTGGTTCTCTGGTGGGGGACTGGCAGAGTATGGAGATAGTAAAGATACCCAACATATGTGAACGACACTTGTGACACAACTAATTGCCCTTCCTTTCCTCCAGGATTTTGAAGCATAAAGCCATTTTGTTGAGGGAAGGGGAGAAAAGAATCATAGTCCTTCCGTTAAGGAGAGTCCATGCATCTCACCCATACAGGGACCATGATTCCAAAAGACCAACCAAACTTTTACCAAGTGAGCAGGCTGCCAGGAACAATTCCAGAAATAAGACTTCTATATAAAGACAGAAAGAAATACAGCCATCTAGCATATATGCAAAATAATATCCAAAGATACATAGTTTTTATCAGCCAACCTTTATGAACGCTAACATATTCAGTCCTCCTGTTTTTCCTTATCACTAGGTTTTTTTGAAATACAGTTAATCATACATTTATTTGAAATTTTAACAGAAGGGCAAGAGCCTCCATTTCTTTCTGGTCTGCATAACATATGGTACCCACGTCGAACCTTAGGTGATAATGCTGTTGCGTGGTACGGGTGTGGTAACATCTCCACTGGGACAGGGGTTACTGACTGCAACCACAGCACTTTTCAAAGGCATTTACCTATGGTTTAGAGTTGGGCATTTGGGGTTTGAAGCACAGCTTCCTACAATTTAGCACTGTAATTTCTCCACCCTCCCAAAAAATAATGAATGCATAAAACACTTTCATCTGAAGTTTACAAAAATATAAATATTATATAATTTCAGAATTTTAGAGCTGCAAAAGGCCTTAGTGATAATCTGGTCAAACTCCTCCCCTAATTTTCTAATGAGGAATTGAGGCCTTCACTCACAGGCTAAATAACCCACCTCAGGCCTTTTGCTATGTTAGCAAGGATGGAACTCTTCCCTCCTGCATCTCTGTATGTGCCACATATTTGAGCTGAGCTCTTGAAAGGACTAGTTTACTTTGAATAGAAACAGACTCTGCATAGCTATGCTACACTTTTATGCTATGTCTTTTACAGTTATATAATGCAAAAGCAATATGTTAATCTTTGACTTAAAATGTCATACCAACAAACTTGTGATATATTGCAACCGTTTTATTAATATGATGGACTGGGATATGTCTTTTAACAGGAGTATTGATTCACTACCATGAATGTGTTTCAATACTTTGCTGCAGTATCATACTTGATTCAGTCAAATTATGTGTGAATTACTTTCACTTTCACACATATAAAACATTTACATTTCACTGTTTGATAGAACAGCACACAGGCATGCACCCCTTCTTTCTGGTTTATATGCATGTAAAGATGCTCACATAAAATGTATTTTTCACCACTCAAGGACTTCATAATATATGAACTTTTCATGACACTATTTCTGCTTTTTTTTTTAATTGAAGGGGGGTAAAAACAATACTGTGGTACAAAAGACCTTCTTACAAGGTTCTTTCTGGAGAAGTGTTTGAGAATACAGTTATAGTCCTATAATGACTGTAATCAAGATCATCCTACAAGGACATGAAGGTAGATTCACTCTCCCGGAGAGTTTCTGATCTTAGTAAGAATATTATGACTGGGGGGAGATATTATAAAGACAGTCCAGCAGAAGACTCTCCTAGAGAGATATTTTGAACATAAATCAAACCTATAATGACTGTCGTAAAGATGACATGATAGTTGAATAGTTTTGCTGAAGAAGTCTGTGTCTAGAAAGACACTCAAAAATGTAATTAAATGCTGTTATAATTTTTATGTTTTGTGAAACTAATAGAGGCCACAAAAGCAGAAAAATGGAGCACTATAACAAAATAAGGAAACATTTTTGAAGAATAAACACTTAACACGTAAAATTTTTAAATGGTATCTAATAAATTTTCATGTCAAATTTTTTAACCAAACATATAAAATTTTTAAATGGCAACTAATAAATCTTCATGTCAAATCTTTTAACAAAATCCACAAATTGATTATAAAAATTGAACAATCATAAATGTCTTATGTATAAAGTTTGAAGGGAAAGTTTAAATTTCTACATTATACTGTTTAATCAAATACTTGAGGAGTTTTAGTTACTGCTGAGGAACAGTCAGTACATTTCTAAAATAATTCAGTTATGAAAATAGTATCACAATTAAGGTTTGGCATAGTAGCATTCCAGCAATCTTCAGTCATCCACAAACATTAACCGTCCAGGCCCTTCATTCTTCATCCACCTCCTATATCTCTTCCATCTAGGATCATTTGCTAATCTTTTCTTTAGTTCCTCTTCTTGTTCTTGTTTGTAGACCTGTAAGTATAAATAACATAAACTAACTTGACAATCCAAAGAGAAACATTTGTCATTAGCTTTATGGCATGTCTATATTTTTCAAATATAACTTTAGGTAAAAGTTTCCAATGAATGTATTGGTTTGTCTTCTGAAGACCATGCACCTAAGACTACTAAGCAATTAAGCACTTCAATGTTCAATGTTAAATAAAAAAGAATAACTTGTGCAAGAACTAGTAATTTTTTTCACTGATTTCTGTAACCTGGAAATACATTCTTTTCCTCCTTGAAATCATATATAAGCTGAGTTTAAAGGGTTTAAACATTTCCTCTCTACGACTAATGTCCAATATTAAAGAGTCAACACTTTATTTTTCTAACGTGGTACTCTGTAAATTTAACAGATGACTTTCAGTTTTGTTGATCCTAACCAAGGAACAAAGTGACCTTATAAATACATTTGTCTCCAAATTGAACTTACAACTAATTTTATCTTCAATGATAATTATTGGTTTTTCAAAATATTTTTAAAGTTCCCAAAGAAGGTTAAATAAACCACAGAGGTTAAGAACAAAGAACATCTTTCATTTCTATAACCTTTCATGTATATCAGTTGAAGCTAAATGGACAAGTTTTCATACCAATTTCACAGCCATATCAAATTTCAGAAAGAAATTATTTCACTTCCAAATTTCAGGAAGTAACAACTAAGATAACCTCATGTAATACCATGATAATTCAGCCCAGGATAGCACTCTATGACAGAGAGTTTACTGTATAGTGGGCAGCTTCAAGTACTTAAAAGTGAAAACTTATCAAATAATTTAGGAGCTACCATGTTACCTTCCATTTATATGTTCTTTATAAGTAGGCTGAATATATCTACTTGCCAAATCATTCTGGCAATTCATAGTACAGTTTAACACAACAAATTAGACCATACTTTAAATTTTTAGCATTAGTAAATTAAAGTATTTGAAGTTCATCTTTTTTGTGTGTGGTACGCGGGCCTCTCACTACCGTGGCCTCTCCCGTTGCGGAGCACAAGCTCCGGACGCGCAGGCCCAGCGGCCATGGCTCACGGGCCCAGCCGCTCCGCGGCATGTGGGATCTTCCGGGACCGGGGCACGAATGCGTGCCCCCTGCATCGGCAGGCGGACTCTCAACCACTGTGCCACCAGGGAAGCCCTGAAGTTCATCTTTTAAAAAGACAAATTATAGGTTAAAAACCCACTGTTCCACTACTAAATATAGTCATACAGTCAACAAAAGTAAGATCTTTCTATATTTAACTCTTCGATTTCAGAAATTTGAGCACACTTCTGTGATCCCTTGTCACATACCTAGTTTTAAGTTGGTAAGGAAGGTTACAGTAATTACTCACCTCATAATTCTCCTTTATCCAAAGCTCCCGTTTAAGAAAAGTTTCTTTCTGATGATCTTCTAGACTATCAAACTGAGACTTTGACATCTTCATAGATTTACGTATGATATATAGTCTTTCTTCTTCCCCATATTCTTTGCCTTTGATGTTAAAATTATAGATCCACCGGCAATACCAGACTATATATGAGCACAGGTGAAAGGGAGCTAAGAGAATTTGAAACAGGAGAAGGTCACGGAACTGGGGTTTCTGATAGCCTCCCTTTATATCTATTTTACTTTTTATAATGTTCTTTATGATGTTCTCCTCCTCGTCGCGAATTTCCTCTTTGGACTTTTTGTTTCTGCCCTTCTCTTTGGCTTTTCTCAGCAATCCCTGCTGCTTGGCAATCTCCATGGCTTGGATACGGTACTTGGGCACCGTGGCCAGGTAGCTGATTGCCTTGTTGTAGCTGTTCCACCAGCTGAAAAACTAGAATATTTAACAAAGAAAACTGGGTCATTTTTATTACAAAATTCACCTTGGTGAACACAACCCCCCCGCCGGCCGCCAAAACCTATTCTGATTAAAAACAGGGACCTCAAAAATCTTACTCTGTAAGTTGAAGATACAGTTGAATAATGCCCATGTGGACACGGGATCTCCAGCCCTGATAAGTCAGATAAGCCCTAAGCTGAGCCAAAAAGCCACCGATTCTCTACAGGAGACACCCAGGATCAGAGGATGGATCGTTGGAATCACATCACACCTGTTGATTTCACATCTTTACCATTTGACTCTTCCCTAGATCACAATTAAGAAATCCCTCTTCTTCTATTTTTTTTTAAGATTGCAGTCTACTTACTGGAGGAAGAATCGAATGGTAAAACTAGCTGGTGAGGAGTTTCTTTCAAACAATCCCTGGTTATAGACTCGGGCAACTCTAAACCATCTGCACATACCACAGTAACACTCGTCACATTCTGAACTGAAAGATTCAAATATGTTTGAACTCTTTACTTATTTGGACAGGAAGACATTAAGTCACTTCATAAATATATTCAACCACAAAGGGTTTTATTATCAGAAAAAGTCCTACTCCTCATATAGTATCGCCACACATTTCAGCTATTTTACTGAATAAATACAGCAGTTGTACCAATAATATCCTGAAATATTATAGTAGCAATCTATTAGGAATAGCAAAAAAAAAAAGTGATTAGGGTATTACATTATCTAAAACAGAAAAGTAAAGTTGCCCTTCCTCTCCCTGTTGAAAAGGCAACACTACAAAAGCTGATACGTTTAAAATATACAGCTTTAGGGCTTCCCTGGTGGCGCAGTGGTTGAGAGTCCGCTGCCGATGCGGGGAGCACGGGTTCGTGCCCCGGTCCGGGTGGAATCCCACATGCCGCGGAGCGGCTGGGCCCATGAGCCATGGCCGCTGAGCCTGCGCGTCCGGAGCCTGTGCTCCGCAGCAGGAGAGGCCACAGCGGTGAGAGGCCCGTGTACGGAAAAAAAAAAAAAAAAAAAAGTATATATATATATATACAGCTTTAGTTTTCAATAGGAATTCTTTTGTCATATCGATTGAATTTCATTTCTGGGAATTAAACTGGAGAAGTAATTCTGAAACTAGCAAATTGCTTCATTCTAGTCACTTGGCTTTCTTTTTTCTTCTAAAGGAGGATACGATAGGTGTGGTTAGTTGAGGAATAATAGTAGGGAAAACTCATTTCAGGCTAAACTTGTATTTCTGTGATATTTTAAAACAACATAAAAAGTTACTGTAGCACTTTTAGTCTATTTCAGTGGTTCTCATACTGAGCAGGAGTGCCCTTAGCCGTCATGTGGAAATGTGTGAGACATTTTTGTTTGTTACAATGATGGCAAGCTCTACACTCCTGGCATTTGGCAGGTAGGTGCCAGGACTTGTTAGGCCATATTAAGGAGTTTGGAATTTTCCCCAAGTTTAATGGGAAATCATTGAAAAGTCCTATGAAGGTAGTTTGGTCCTCGAACAATGCGGGGGGGGCACCACCCCGTGCAGAGTCTGAGTGCAGCATATGGTTGGCCGTCTGTATGCACGGCTCCTCCCTATCCTCCGATTCAGCCAACCTCAGAAGGTGCACTGCTGCGGGTCGGCACTGCAGTTAGTGAAAAGAATCCGTGTGTAAGTGGACCACTGCAGTTCCAACCCATGTTGTTCAAGGGTCACCTGTAAATGATATGGTCTAGTTGGCATTCACTCTGGCTGTTATATGGAAAATACTCTAGAGGGGGTAAAAGAGAAAAAGATCTGACTTGTTTGTTTGTTTGGTTTTGACAGTTATATAATGACATTCATGATTTCTTAGATTGCCTGCCAACAAAGATTCCAATGTTATCAATTGGTTAAATAAATATTTTTCTAATGTAAAAAATTAATCTCACCTGGAAGTAAAATTCTACAAAAAGGTACTTCTAGTTCAGTTTTAACGACTAGCACTAGCCAATGTGCACTCCTGCACATGCACGTAGATACACACATCCGTCAATACACACCTGAAACACTGAAATAGCACACACACTGACCAAGATCACAACTCTCACATCCACTTTAGGGGCTAAGCGCCTGCTGTAGTAGTGGTAGTAATGGCTGTAGTACTCTTCTGGGTGATCCAGCATGTAATCATAATCTTTTCGAGTTTCTTCATCCTGTAAAATAACAAGATATCCAGTTTCATATGACAGCTCATAAAATGGTCTTAGTTAATAATCTGTTAAAGTCAAATCTAGAATTTTGTAATTATGTAATCAATCTGAATAAAAGAACAAACTGTTAAAATCAAAAAATTTCCCATAATTCCTCAAAGGGACACACAAATTTGTTTCCAGAACTTTAATACTAGGTATAAAGCATAATAAAAAAATTTCCTCAAATTCTTGAGGAGTATTAGTCCTCCTGGAAAAAACAAAAACACTTCAGTAGCAATGAACCATGCCTTTTTAGCCAGTGCTGTGGTGCTAATAAGGATGTCGCCGTGTTCTTATAATTTAAAAGCGTGTTGACACCTACTCTCAGTAACTGTTGATAGAAAAAAAAGAATGTTTATCTCTGTTGTATATATTCACAATCATTTCCCAACCTTGTATAGAAGGTTTTCTTTTGAAAGCAATGATTAAAACAACAAAAAAGTAGACAAAACCAGTCTATGCCCTCAAAATTGAATTATGCTCATCCCAAGGAAACATTGAGACATCGATGCAGTATAATGGTCAAAGTCTAGCTTTGTGATATCAGGCAAAAATTTTAGCCTCTCTGAGCCTCACTCTTCTTCACTTGTAACTTAGAGATATTAATAGCTGCCCTACTAATTTTACAGGGTTATTTTGTACATCAGATGACATACAGTATACAAAAACAGGTTAAAAATATGGAGTATTCACTATTATAACACATTTTCACAGCCCAGTTCATAAATAAGGTAATATATCGCTCTTTCTTAGTCATGCAAACATGTTGAAAAAATTATAGCAGTCTGAAATGCTGCTCAAATGGTCACAAATAAAGCATTTCTTAAAACCTTCTCTAATTTTAACCAGTTTCTAAAAGGTATAAACGCCAATCTTTTACTGAGATACATAGGTTGAAAAGCTACCAAACTAGGTTATGATTTGCTTTTTTTTTTTTAAGCCCACAGGAAACCTATTTTTCAGCTTGTCTTGTTTCCAAAAAAGTGTTAAAGACTAAAACTACAGCAAATTCTTTACTCTGTATAAGTGAATACAACATAAACCATTATGAAAAAAAATCTTTCTTTAACCTAGATGATTTCTTTCTATAATAAATTAATTATTCAACATACATAAAGTTGCAGATTATTAGCTCAACATTTCAAAATCTGCACTTAGTGCTTTGTCACCACAGAGGCGCTGGGGTCTGTTCAGGGCCTCCTCCCGAGTCCTCCAATATGCTGTTTCTTAGATTTAAAATAAGAAGTTTGCTAACGATAAATCTTTCCTGTACCCATTAATATCATTATATATTTTCTATTAAGAATTCTGAATTTGAATGAGCACATTCTCAGTAACAGTTCCTTTTTTTAAAAAAATAAATTTATTTATTTTTAATTTATTTTAATTTTATGTTTGGCTCCGTTGGGTCTTTGTTGCTGCGCGCAGGCTTTCTCTAGTTATGGCGAGCGGGGGCTACTCTTCGTTGCAGTGCGCAGGCTTCTCATCGCGGTGGCTTCTCTTGTTGCTGAGCATGGGCTCTCGGTGCGCGGGCTTCAGTAGTTGTGGCATGCGGGCTTCGGTAGTTGTGGCTCACAGGCTCAGTAGTTGTGGAGCACAGGCTTAGTTGCTCCGCGGCATGTGGGATATTCCCGGACCAGGGCTCGAACCCGTGTCCCCTGCATTGGCAGGTGGATTCTTAACCACTGCGCCACCAGGGAAGCCCTCAGTAACAGTTCTTACGCTCATTACATTCAAAATATTTTTTACCTCTGACTAGAATTTGAAGCTAGGTGAAGTAGTATCTAGTATAATTAGATGTAAATATATTTAAAGTCTATTCCATGGCACTGTATGGAGGGCCAATATGCGAATCATCTATTATATAAGGAAAGCTGAGCTCAGGCTGATATTATTTTCAAATTCACTCCTTGTATGTTCTCTTCCATTAGAAAAGATTTTCTCGGGAGTTCCCTGGTGGCCTACTGGTTAGGATTCCAGGCTTTCACTGCCGTGGCCTGGGTTCAATCCCTGGTAGGGGAACTGAGATCCCGCCAGCTGCGTGCCACACGCCTCAACTGTCAGTCCATTCCTCCTATAAGCCATCATCATATTCTAGAGTTTCTAACCGAAAGAGGGTAAAACGTTACAGGTCATACAGATAGCTCTGAAGACTAAAGCCTATGTCCCTTGATGTATTTCATTCTGAGTACTTCAAGACATCCTTTGAGAATTTTTCCATTCTCCCTCCATTTTTTTGCCCTTTTGGCTAATTTTATAGATATGCTCTGCTTCTGGCCTGAATTCGTTGCCTTTTATACTCAGCCTCCCAATCTTGGCAGATGCTTTTTGAAATGTATTTCTTCAAACACGATTCTTCTCCTTGCTCCAACTAGATTACAAGTAGTTTTGAAACTAACTGCCCCCCTGAGATGAGATTCCTACAGTCCTCCAGCATCACTATCTCTGCACAGTCCATTGCCCATTCTGACTGTCTGTACTCCTCCTGGTTGAAGTATACAGCAAGATCTGTGAGTGTCACTGAAATCTGCTCTGTGAACGTCATGCGTCTAGTGGCTGTTCTCTCGTTTGTTCTCTTATCTTAGTGAAGGTCACAGTCCACAGAATGCAGATATCCTTCTTCAAGCTTTTCACCCATATCTTCCCCCAGAGTCACCATCTTCTCACTGGTCCCTAGATTTGTGACAGAGCTTCATTTAACAGGATGGTCAGCTAATGCTCCAGTACCAGCAACTCCAAAATTTATACCTTACGTCTAGCCTCTCTACTGTAACCAGAGCCTGTAGGGTCTATTCAGGGCCCTCTATAATGAGTCCTCAAACTACCTCATCCCTGTAAAAGGTTTCAGGGTCAAGTCTGACTTCTCTTAGAATGGTTTTCTTTTCCTTGGGGCCACCATAATTTCATGACCCTGTTTTGGTCATGATTAGAGACAAGAAGGTCTGCGATCTCCTTGTTACAGCGTTTATTCAGCCACAGTCTTCTTTCTTTAATGTGTTTAAAGCTTTCTCTCCAGAATGAAGAAAATGGATTTTAGGCTGAGGCATGCATAATACACTTTACAAGGTTGTTCAAGGTTGGCACAAATTGAAGAGTTAGGGATTCTCAACAATCTAAGTCAAAGTCCTACTCTTCAGTAGCCTACTAAGTTTAGAATCAACCTAATATGAACACAGGATACCAGGAATATTAGCAAAAAAGAAAAGACAGACTGGGACCCAATTAGAGAGTTTCACGTACATTCTTACATATTTTTATTTTTAATACCATATATATATATTTTTCCTACCCATCTTGGGACTAAAGTAGCCTCACAGTTTTTTTGTTTGTTCTGTCCAATGCTTCCCAGTGTCTAGTAAGGCAAGTTCAATTTTCCTTGTCATGCAACAAGGCCTCCATAACTGACCCAAACTTACCTACTTAAGAAACATCTTATCACTCTCCCTTCTTTTGCCCATAGCAAACATTCAGATAGCAATTTCTGGAATTTGGTGTGTTCTTCAAGTACAGCATGCTCTTTTATATCTATGACTGAACAGATAATTCACTTTAACTCAAATGCCCGTGCCTTTCTTCCAACCTCATGTGCTCCTATTAATCCTTTAGAACATAAACATTAGTAGACAGATTTAGACCACTCTTATTACACTTATTACCTATTTATTATAGCACTTATCACATTGTAATCATCAGTTTTTTTCTTTTCCTTGAATGAGAACTTCTAGACGGCAGGTAGGGTGATTCCTTAATCTCTGTATATCCAAGGCCTAGCACAGTGCCTGGCATTCAATAAATATCATTTCAAAACTGAATGAAATTTTGTAAAGGCTCTCCCTTACTCTAGACATCTCTCCAGCCACACAGGTCTCCATCTCACAAGGAAGGCGAGACGGGTGATTAGGCCACAAAAACTTGGGCTTGGCAGAAATGACTGCTTGATTTCATAGCTTATGAAGATACGCTAATGTGGCTAAAATAGCTTAAACCTTAAAACAGTGTAATATCTTACCTTTCAATAAGGTAGTACTTTTTCTTTCAGCAATTTTGTGGATCTTAAGGTCCCAGGGTCAGGAGATGCCAACTTCTTTCCAAAACCAAAACCTTTATACTTGTTTCTTCCTCCTCTCTGTCCTGAGCCTTGACAAGCAGGGCAATAAGCTCCTTGTTTCTAATCTCTACAGGAAAAAATGGTGCTTCTGCTGGTGTCCACTCCACTCCCAATCCTCTTGGGCATATGCAGGAGGACTGGAACATAACCACCAATATCTAGATCAAAAGTGAACAAGAGGAAACCCACAAGCAAAGAAAGCACTGAACCCTTCCTTCTCTTATGAAAATGATCATTCCCCCCTCCCCAGAGGCAAAAATATATTATGTTCTTGTCCTTGAAAGAAATAATGAATTGTTTGGTTTCAATAAACATAAATTGCAATAATTAGATATTGCAGCCAGGTTCACATTAAAAATCTTCGATTATACAAATAATAGAAACCATTTAGGATGGCAAAGGCCAAGAATCAATAATATATGAAAATATAGTAATCGTTTGTTCATTCTTAAATATATATAGTAATCCTGTTTTTAAGAGAAATACACATACAAATGATCCTTTAAAAAAATAACATCTGTTCCCCTAAATTTTTTTCCAGGCCATTACACCCTACTAAAGAGGAAGAAAGTTAACTGCTCTGAGTTTTCATTTCTCTTCCTGTTCCCTACCCACCAGCCACTCGTGCAACTATCTTCTACGTCTTCTCTTCTCAGTCTACATGTGGTTATAGCAACTTCCATCATTTGCAGTATCACCTATATATCATATACGAGTGACACTCAGATCTGTTTTCCCTGCTCCTACTATTTTCAGATACCTCCTGAACATTTCCTAAATGTAACATAAATATCTCAAATTCAACATGCTCAAAACCCAAATCTGCTCCTGTGTCTCAGTTAACGGTATCGCCATCTACGTGGTTACCTGAGCTTTAAAAAGCCTTAGTTATTTTCAGTTCAGAAAATAGTTATGCAGGGCCTTAAGCCATGTGCTGAGCACAAAGGAGGATAAAAAAACAAATAAATTAAGGACCTGGCCTCAATAACTCTCCCATCTACAAGAAGAATCTAGCAAGCAAGAAGAGCACAATTCAATGTACTAAGGACTAACTGTGCCTGAGAACACTGGTAATGGGATTCACAGAAGACGTGAAATGAGTGCTAGATCCTGAAAAGCATGTAAGATGTGGTAAAATTTGTTCCAGGCAAGGGGAACAGCAAGTGTTAAGGTACAGAAGCATCAGTGTAGAGAACAGATTCAGTGAAGCTTAAGCACTGGGGAAGTTTAGGGAAGAAAGGAGTAGTAAATGTGGCCAGGAAGACAGGTTTGGATAAGAACCACAGGGGATCTTATATGCCATGCTAAAGTGTTAGGGTGTTACTGTCTGTGCTATTCAAACATAACATGTTTTCAAGTATGAGAAAAATAAATAGCATTGAGTAGAAGTATATATTTTTGGACGATAACTCTGACAGTATTGTAAAGAAAGGAATGAGGGAGAAACAGATTTTAGAGACCAAGAAGTAGAACAAATAGGACTTAGTGATTAAAGGGGTACAGGAATCAATCATGTTAAGCATGATACTGATGTTTCTAATTATAGTCACTGTGTGAACCATGTTATTCTAAGAATAAAGGAAGAGGACAGCAAGTGTGGAGAAGATGCAGGGGAAAATTGTGGAAGATTTTGAAATGGGGAGGAAAGAAAATTACTGGATAGCTTTTCAGTGTCTGGAGCCTCCAAGGATTATCTTTTCCTGTAGGAGGGGTGTGCCTTTATTTGTCTTTGAAAAGTCTATTTTAACTTTGTAGAGAAAGAAGTAACTTGTGGAAACCTGGAAGTAATGCAAATAATTCTTATTCACAAAAAGACAAATTGTGACCAGTGGAATTAAGGCAACTGATAACTGCCTTGTCATATTGACCAGTATTACAGGCATTTCAGCACTCCTTGTCTTGACTGTAAACTGTGTGGCACTTTTTCTCTTTTGAACCAGTTTTAATATCTTACTGGTTCCCTCATTAATTAATGAGTTAAATAAAATCTTTGACACGTGTTTATTTTGTATTTGTACAAGAGTCAACCTCTTTTAAAATTTATGCTTTAACAAAGAAAACAGGATTAGTTTCATGTGTAGTTTTGGGTACCTGTGCTACAAATGAGAGACAATTGAAAAATATGAACCTAGAGAATACACGGATTTCAGGGTTGTCAAGGATGTAGTTGAGTTTCATCAGGACGAGCTTAGAAAATAAAAAGAAGAGTCCCCAAAGGACAGGACTCTAAGGAAATGCAATGTTTACGGTGAAGGCAGAGAAAAAAAAATACAGACTAAAAGAAATGGCTAGAAAGCTTGGAGAAAGGGGAGAGAATTACATGAAGGGAGTCAAGGGAGAACAGCTTAAAGAACTACGTGGTCAACATCAAATGCCACAAATAGTTCCAAAAGGAAGAGCAGCCCTCTGATCTGATGCTTAGAGCATCACTATTCATCTTAGGAAGAACAGCTCCAGAACGTGTGCTGATGCACATGTCAGTCTATGACAGTTTAAATGAAAGGGGGACGAGGAAGTAAGGATAGCCAACAATGAGGAAAGAAGAAAAATGTGACCGTAGCTTTAAAAGAAGCAAAATTAAGGAATGAGAAATGAACCAAATAAGAGATTCTTAAGTTACCAAAGAGGAATGATGAGATTCCAGAAGACTAAGACGGAAATAAAATGAGTTCAGCCAAGAATACCTTCCTGCCTTTCCCAACCCATCTTCCATGTTGTTCCCAGAACTTTCTTTCTGAAACAAACATCAGATTGTGTTACTTATGCACTTTAAAACCTCTGGTAACTCTTCAATACATCAGGTTCACATGCCTGAACACAGCTTAAAGGGTCGATCCCAAACTATTTCCAGTCTCCTGAAACATTCTCCCTACCATGCACCTGACAGGCTTCTAACCTAGAAACAGTAGATCCCCTACAGTCTCTAAAAATACAGTAAGGGTCTTTGTGCTGTGACTATCTCAGTATATTCTGTTTACCCATGATAAATTTGCACAAGCAAAATTAAAACATCAAGTGCTTAGTTTCTGGCTAGAATTATATCAACTCAGTAGTTTTTGTGTTACTCAAAAAAGCTCTGATGGGTTGTTGATACCATCATGTGTCAGGTAGTCACAGCTCTAGATTTAAACACATCTGGTGTATGATCAACCTTGGCCATAAGTAGGGAAGAACAGGTGAAATTTTAAGGGATGAGTAAAAAATGAAAAACACTTATGGGTTCACAGCAGAAATAGCAAATGTGGCACATAAGGTACCACACCCTTCTTCTGGGCCCATGGGAGGACAGTTTAACATGTCATCTTTTCCACTAAACCCAGACAAGGCCCCCAAATTTACAAGTGTTACATGGAGTCGAGACCAATTACAGTTGGCACGTGAAATGAAAATTATCTGCCATCAAGCTGACTTGACTTGCCTGTGTATCAGCCTCACAACTGTGATAGAAATTTACATCATTTCTATTAGTTTTATGAATACCCAATTATTATGAAGGACTGACTAAAATCTGGATCGATGCTGGAAAAGAAAAATAGTAATACCGATAAGTGCAGTTAATTTTTTTCCTCCAGAACGAAGAGTCCCTGGGAAAAGCATAATAGAAGTGATCCTACATCTCATTCCTGGAACCAGCCTTGTACACTCATGACTCCACGTTTTCGTGGATCAAGACTTGTCTCTACCAGAAATGTCCCTCCACAGTCAACCTTGGGGACTGTTCTAGATCCAGATCAAAGAGTGCATTCTTCTCCAATCCCCTGAGAAGAAATAATTGTGTTCTCTCAGTGCTGCAATATAAGCTACACGTTTTTATTATATAACTTAGATAAATAATAACCAAACAATAAGTATCTGTATCCTTCTTATATTAAAAGCTTAAAGGCAGGAACTGTGCCTTTTTCATTGTTATGGTCTCCTCCCCCAGCATCTATGTCAGTACCAGCGAGAGAAAGGGTTAAGCGAATATACAAAGGGAGAACAATAAACAGTAACCCTAACAGGGCAGGAAGTTCATACTCCCCTTTTTGTCAAATCATTCTTAAGTGCTAAAGCCCTGCCACATCAACCAGACTGGCAAAAAGAAACTGACGTGTTCCTGTGACTTTCCTGCCAAGACAAGGCTGGAGGAGCACAAGGCTCTCTCTACACATCCCTTCAATTTATCAGATAACCTGCACGCCAGTAATACCTCCAAGACCTTTTCTATGTTCTTCTCTCACGATCTTGCAAAATGCTCTCAAACTCTACCATTTTCTACCAATTGCAGTTTTTCTAAGTGCGTCCTTACCACCTGTTCCCTCATCTGCTGATTTCTATGCCATCCTTCTCATTTTATCTAATTCATCCAGTTTGTATCTATATCAAAAATAATTAATGTTCTCTAAAACCCTGAGAAAATAATTTCTCCTTAAAAACAGAAGTATAATTTTTCTCTCATGCAGGAATTTTTCATTCATACCCATCCAATCTACTTTATCTGTACCACTCTTTAAGACTACAATTAATTTCGGGTAAAATGCCAAAGTAGGCTTCACATAACAATGTCAAAACGCCAGAAATCCACTTTCGATTTCCATCCTATCTGAATCTATCTCCAGATAGGAGTTTTTATTTTACAAGCATTCATTATCTATGTGCCAGACACTGTGCTAGGTGCCATGGATATACATGCAAAAATGAAGTTTAGTGGAGAGGGGAGAAGGGCTACTCAGGATTTACAGTGCAGTGTGATAAGTGCTATATCCACATAAAAAGATCCAATGTTGACACAGCGAGTGAGAGTCTGTTTACTTAACTTCCAAAGTCCATGTGTCCCTGAATCCCCAGTAGTCAAATACACTAAATAGTTATTTCACCGGCTTAACTCATATTATGAAACAAATATAAAGCAGTGTGTGAAATCATAATGGTTTCAAGTCCTGCTGAGATCTAGAGGTTTTAAGTTATTTGAGAACATGAACTAAGCATGACTTGGTAAAAGCATCTGACAGGTCCCTTTGCCTTCCATTATTACCCGTCCTTCTTTTTCTGGTTTTTCTCAATCTCTCTATTCACAGGTAGAATCTCTGTTGCTATGAAAACAATGACCAACTGTGATAATATCTCCTTGTCTGACCAACTGCATTTAAATCATGTCAGTATCCTTATTTTTTAACAATTTCCATCTAAAAAAACTCTCTCTCAAAGAGGCATTTATTTAACCAAGACAACTTCAGAGTCATAAATCCACTATATCTTACACAAATATAATTCTCATTTTGGTTATTCAGAGATGCTTGGTTGTTATAAGTTTTGATGGAACACCATTGTAAGATTATAATGAGGATATAATATAGCTTTTTATATTATACATGTTAAAAATGCTAAGAGACTTGAACAGACCAAGAATAAGAAATTAAGAAGGTTATCAAAAAATTATGGGGAGAGAAAAAAGGCTCCTCCTGGCTCCAATGAATTTACAACTAATTTATTTCAGATTTCACAAAAGAAACAATTTCTGTTAGATACACTGTTCCAGAGATGGAATCTACCTGGGCATTCTACAAAGCAAATATAGAATCAACTTTTCCCTTCATATGCCAGCAATAACTGAACATGGCTGTGAAGGAGGACACAGTCTTCCCAAGGCCCTCCCTCCTTTTCAGCTCTCACAGGGTTTATTGCTATTCTTTATGGAGAAATATATAGTGTATAACAAAAAGAGCAAATAGAAATGAAATGCGGTCCCAGGTCTGCTGTTGCTGCCCCCATGAGATGATATATGGAATTTCAGGTAGGCTTCTGCGGCTCGTCTTCATTCCAGAGCCACTGGAACTTATCAGCTTCTCCCACTATTCTATCTGACCTGCTCGTAGTAAAGGCCAGGTGGACCTCTTATCCCTCACAGGCCCTCTTTCCAGTCTGTGGATATAATCCAAGCAAAACAGTGGTTGCATCCCTGTTGCCTCAAGGGGATGACCCCAGTTTATCAGATCTCTGCATTACCCAGAAATGATATCTTCCGGCAACCTTCTCACAATTCTCCATTATGACAGCAATAAAATCAGACCACCCTGTTTGTCTTTAATAACTTCTTCCACACATGCCAAGTCAAAGTCCTCTTCCTTATTCCAGGAGAGAGCATCTTCAATGAAGTTTTTTAAAAAGTTTCTGAAGGTGTTCCACTTGGAAGTGGAACCCCTATCTATCTCTATAAATTTAACATGGGAGTTTTCATAGAGCCCAACTAAGTCTGATTTCCATGGGTCCAAACCAAGCCCAGACACCCCTTTTCTCTCACAGATAATTTCCGTTCTCCTGCAGTAATAACGAGTGGGGTTGGGGAAGCTATAGAACACTCTCTCCCACCCTCCATCAGTGCAACTACAATTCTAGTTTCCTGTTTGGAGGCATGTGCAGCTACCGCAGACCTGTCCCAATCAAGAGTTAGTGTTACTTTCTCCAGACATACTAGTTTTTAACTGCCTCAAAGTTCCTTGTTCTTGAGTGGACACATTATTTTATTGAGCTTTTTATTAGCTGACAAATCAGTGCTAAACTCGTAGCAGCATTCAGAGGCAACCATTACAGCCAGTTCAGCCTCTGAATTTGTCTCTTCGAGAAAATGGCAAGAATATTTAGAGTCCTGGGATTCCTCCCAGCCAGATTTTCTATAGTCTCCATTTCTTGGCACTTTTTTTTCAAACTTCTTACTATCATGCTCACCATTTTCATGCCAAATCTCCCCATCTCCAACCCCAGCAGAAGGGAACAGTCGCCACTGTTTCTGCTGCCTCTCTTCTGGAAGTTCTCCACCTGCCCAGTGCTCCCTCTTGTGCCACGAGGGCTTTGGAGGACCAGTGGCAGTCCTTCTGGATGCCCGTCTGGACCACTATCTTTCCTCACGGCAGAAAAGCAGACTGGAGCTTCACATGCTGGGCTGCCTTGAATGAAGTTCTTTCCCATCTTTCTGAAGTCTTTGCTCAATCACTCTCTATCCCAAATAATAGGCAACCAAGCCCTCTGGCCTCAGCACTTTCCCAAAACCCCCATTCCTCAGTTAACTGCCAATAAAAATTACAATCTCACCAATGCTGGTGAGAATTTAGTGAATTTTATGACTCCATATTATCCAAACTGCTCTGGAAAGTAAGCCATTAACTCCTTGACTCAGTATTTTCAGCTCTGGAAATCTAACCTGGAAAAATAATGCATGGTTAAATTATAGCATACCCACTCAAAGTAGTCACTAAAAGCAGACGATACAGCAACATGGAAAACTCTGCCTCAAAAAGAAAAGAAAAAAAAAGCTAGAAAAAAGTACCCTACAACTGCAACTGCTGTTGCATTAGCATGATGGGGCCCTTGAAGCAGTAACACTTCCACCAAATATGTTTTGTACTTAGTGATTTCTTATGGTTTGCTTTTCCCAGCAGTAAAAGAAAACAGGATCAGGCTAAATCTCCCCATCCCCACAAGACTCAATAAAACCTTTGGCAAACGACTACACATATACTCACAAAATATTTCCTACTAGAAATTCTCAGTCTTGAAACCCAAGTCATTAAGCACCTATTTGCAGGTCCTGTATAGGGGGTTTCTCATTCATCATTTAACCTCATAACAACCCGTGGAGCAGGCATCATGGCCTTAATTGTGCCTATGAAGAAACAGGTACTCTGACCTATTAAGTCACTATCCAAGGTCATACAGGGGTGTTCAGAGCCGGAGTCAAACATACGTTGTTCTTCTTAGTATTTTTCTACATCCTTAAACCCAAGCTAAATGTCACAATTAATACCATCCCCAGAAACCAAGTTTCTGTCGACTCAAATTCGGGCGATCTCACTGTCACTGGAGCCCTTTCCTGTGTTCTATCACAGATCTTGGTAATAGTAATCACCCTGCTTTCCGAGAGTGAGCTGCACATTATTAAAACATTTTCACTAAGTCGTAAGAAGCCCAAAGCTTTGCATAAAAAAGACTGTAACAGAAAGGAGGGGGCTGGCTGCCCTCCAAGACCGAGGGGGTTCCCATCTTTGTCAGTGGGCCGTATGCGCTCTCTCACGTGGGCAAGCGCGAGCATCCTAAGGGTGGTGGCGGTGGTCGCGCCCGGCGCCGGAGTCACAGGGAGGCTCGCTCCACGGGCCAGGGGCCGAAGGGGCCACGCCGCTCGCTTCGCCAGCGCGTCCTCGCAGCCCATCCGCGCCCCCAGGCTTACCTTAAGAGTCTCGTAGGCGGTGGCCACCAGCAGGAAGGCCTCCTCAGCGCTCTGCGGCGTCCGTCCGGGGCCCTCGTCGCCGGGCTCTGGCCGGTAGCGGTCGGGGTGGTAGCGCCGAGCCAGCTGGCGGTAGGCCCGCGCGATCTCCGCCTTGCCCGCCGTGCGGCTCACCCCCAGCACCTCGTAGCAGTCCCGCGTGCCGCAGTAGAGCCCTTCCACCAGGGCCGCCGCGGGCCGCGGCAGCAGCACCGCCATCAGCAGGGGCGGCAGCAGCACCAACCAGCCCCGGCCGGTAGCGCCGGCTCCCCGGCGCGGAGCGATCGGCGTCGCCATGCCGGCTGGGCCACGGCTCCCCTAGCCCAGCCGCACCCCGGCACTCCACCGCGCGCCCGGGTGGACTGCTGGACCCAGATCCACGTCAGCACGCGGCGCCTCCGCGCAGGCGCACCGGGCGCGGCTGCTTCAGCCACTTCCGTCACGACCGTTGCTAGGGGAGCAGCAGGACGCCTCAGCCGCCCGGCTGCTTCCGCTATGTCTGTGAACGCGTTCCTAGTCCCAGCGGCCAGAGGATTTGTCCTCAGGTGGACGGACCAAAAGGATGTCTCTGTGTCTGAGGTGCACTTAACCAGTGTATGCAGAGTGCTTTACTGTCCACAGTGCCCTTCCCAGGCAGTCTTTTAGGCATCATGACTTCGTTTGTTGCCATTGGTTGGTAGTCTGGCCCTCTTGCCCTCTGGTTATCAGCCTCAAGATGTGTGCCCAGGGTTTTAAAGCTGGGTCTCAGCCCCGACTCCGTCTCACTAACTCCATTCTCCCTTTCCAAAAGGAAGTTTAACTTAGAGATTCTAGGCGCTCTCTGCCTTAAAGTTCATGGCCATCTAGTTCCGGGTTTCTTAGCCTCCGCACTATTGACATTTGGCCTGGATAATTCTTTTCCTTGTAGGGACTGTCCTATGCATTGTACGATGTTTAACAGCATCTCTGGCCTCTACACACTAGATGCCAATAGTACCACCACCTCAGTCGTGACAATCAAAAATGTATCCACGTATTCTCAAATGTGTTCTGGGGGTACGGCTGCCAGAAAAGATGCAAGTCGCTCAGTTAAATCTGAATTTCAGATAAACATTTTTTTAGTATATTATGTCCAAAATGTTGCATGGGACTCTATAGCAACATGAAGAACTTTACCTCAAAAAAAGTTGTTTCTATCATTCACTCAGTAAATATTTCTTGAGTCTTTACTATGAACTAGACAGTGTTGTAGGCTCTGAGGACATAGTGGTGAGCAAGGTAGACAAGGTTCTTAATCTCAAGGAGCTGGTGGAGGATGACAGACAATAAACAAGCAAATAAACTTTAAGAAATAATAAATTCTTTTAAGAAAATGGAACAAAATAAAGTTAAAAATATAGTATGGGGCTTCCCTGGTGGCGCAGTGGTTGAGAGTCCACCTGCCGATGCAGGGGACGCGGGTTTGTGCCCCGGTCTGGGAAGATCCCACGGCTGAGCGGCTGGGCCCATGAGCCATGGCCGCTGGGCCTGCGCGTCCGGAGCCTGTGCTCCGCAACGGGAGAGGCCACAACAGTGAGAGGCCCGCGTACAGCAAAAAAAAAAAAAAAGACAATCCATATGGCTGGGATGGGGGTGGAGCTGGGGGATGAGGAGTGGAGGGGATGAAACTGGAAAAAGCCAGATTATGAGGGGTCATTTTGTTCCATGTTGAAGAAATTGCTATTTATCCTAAGAGCAATGGAGAGCCAGCGTAGAGTTTTTAAGTAATAAAGTGACACCTTAAGATTTGCATTTCAGAACAATTACTCTGCCGGAGAAAACGAGCTGGGAGATATCAGGAAGATCGTTATGAGACAGTTATAAGAGTCCAAGTAGAGTTGCTACAGGTGTGTTTCAAGATAGTAGCATTGAGAATGGAGAAAAGTTGAGACGCATTTATGAAGCAAAATGGGTAGTATTTAATCATTGGTTGTGGAGGAGTGAAGGAGAGCACTGAGTCCTGATGACACTAAGGTTTCTAGATTATGAAATCAGGTGCCATTCCTGAAATAAGTAACACAAACTTACAGTGTAAGATGATGCATTCATTGATACGTGTTGTGTTTTGAGATGCCAGCCATCTCCACATCAGATCATGTTGTTTCCATACTTGAAACATTTGACGATTCTCATTGAACCTTGTCTCCCATGAGGTTCTTCAGCTACGCAGGTTTCCCAGTCCACTTCCTTTGTGCACACTCCTCCTATAGAAGCTCATTGCTGCCTGTTCAGGGCTCTCCTTCCCAAACAGAAGGAGTTCCCATGCTGCCTGGAGATAAAGGAAATTTTCTACATTACAAATTTGGTCATGTTACTCTTACCCAACTTCACCCTCAGATTAGAGTTCAAATACCTTAACGTGGCTTTCAGAATTCCATAACAACCTAGGGTCTCCCATGCTTTGCTTCTGCCCATACTGGTCCCTCTCCCTAAAATATCATCCCTCTTCCACTTCAAGGCCTTCCAACCTGCTATAACCTACCAGACCTAGCCTAAGCATCTCCTCTCTTTGGACTCTTCCCTTCCCAGGCTTTAGTCCCAGAGCCGATTTAGAGCTCCGTAGTCAAGCTAAAACTAACGTAGGGAAGGCTCACTTCAAAGCAGACAGAACTTTAGTCCGTGGCTGTTATGAATTTATTGCCTCTGAGCTGCAAAGCCCATCATCCCTTGCCCCAGGGAACGGCACTCTGCAGACTGCATTTGCCTGTTGCCAGCTGGCTGGATGTTAAACTCTGCCAGTAGAGGGTGCTTGAAGCACACTGCAAGGTTGGAAAAGGAAACGGGGACTTTTTTTTTTTCCTCAAGTAAACAGGTCTATGTGCAGATTTCTCTGTGTGGCATCAGTTTTCTTTGCCACCACATTGATGATGACTCCTGTTGTGGGTCGAATTGTGTCTCCCCAAAAAGATATGTTCAAGTCCTAACCTCTGGTACCAGTGAATGTGACTTTATTTGGAAACAGGGTCTTTGCAGATGTAATCAGTTAAAATGAAGTCACTGAATCCAGCGACCTTATAAGAGGAGAAAACAGAGACGTGCACACAGGGAAGACAACCATGTGAAGCCAGAAGAAGAAATTGGAGTTATGCTCCCACAAGGCAGGGAGCACCGAGGATTGCCAGCAACCACTAAACGCTAGGAGAGAGGCGTGGAAGAGATTCTCCCTCAGAGGTCCCAAGAGGACCCAACCCTGCCAACACCTTGATTTCAGACTTATAATCTCTAGAACTGTGAAACAAAAGTGTGTGTACACTTTAAAATGGCTAAGGTGGTAGATTTTATGTTTACACATAACAGAAAATTTTAAAAATAGTAAATACAAAGGGTAGCCACTACCCCTGTGACTGAGGGAAATGGAAATAAATAAGGAACTAAGAAACGCAGAGGAGGCTCTTGCCCCAAGTCTGAGATTATTTTTTTTTGTTGTAGAAAAATATACATAACAAAATTTACCATCTGAACCAGTGTATGTATGTATGTATTTATGTTGATGTATAATTGACATGCAGTATTACATTAGTTTCAGGCATACCATTTTAAAGTGAGTGTACGACCCAGTGGCATGAAGTACTTTCACAAAGTTGTGCAACCATCACCACGATCTAGTTTCAGAAACTTTCATCACTCCAGAAGGAAATCCTGTACCTACAAAGCACACATTTACTACTTCTTTCCTCTATACCCCTTAGAGTTCTCTTTTACCCCTTTTGGTTATTAACCATGACCAGCATCATCAAGGAGGATGCCTAAGCTGGGGTTAGAACTCTGAGAGAAGGTAAGACAAACTAGATGGCAACCAGGGAGGACCACAGAAGGGCCAGGCCAGGTAAGAGTCAGATGATAGACTAGTCATGGGGGTGCTACATCCTGGACAGAATTACCCTACTCAGAGAGGTGGACGATGTGTTTGAAAAGTGCTGACCTGCTCAGGTTTCATTTCATCTCTCTCATTGTAGAAAACTCCATGAAACAGAATCTAGAATAAAATATTAGGAAAACCACCAAATAGATAGTAAGTTGAAAACATGGATGGGATGCAAAAGTTCCTAGAAATACATAAAATGCCAAAAGTGATGCTTGTATAAACATTAAGGAAAAAGTCATCAGACTGTCATCAGACTGTTGATGACTGAAAAAGTCATCAGACTGTTCTCCTGAAAAGAACGAATTGTTACAAAAACAAATAGACAACTTTCAAAACCTGCCTACTCGTTTTATGAAGTTAGTGTAATATAGATTCCAAAACCAAGATGAGGGTAATACAAGAAAATAATAACAGCTAATTGAATCCAACAGTATTTGTAAAAAGCCCTACATCTTGATCCAATAGGAATGGATGTACTGTTAACTGCAGCCACAGGGCTATCCCATTTGTCATGTTTTCCCCACAACCCTTTTTTTTAAAAATTTGGTTGTGCTGGGTCTTAGTTGCAGCAGATGGGCTCCTTCCTTGTGGCTCACGGGCTCCTTAGTTGTGGCTTGCGGCTCCTTAGTTGTGTCTTGAGGGCTCCTTAGTTGTGGCATGCGAACTCTTAGTTGCAGCATGCATGTGGGATCCAGTTCCCTGACCAGGGATAGAACCCGGGCCCCCTGCATTGGGAGCATGGAGTCTTAACCACTGAGCCACCAGGGAAGTCTCTTTCCCCACAACCGTTGTCCACAGAGCAGAACTACTTCTTTCCTGACTTTCTTTCCCAAGTCTGTACTAGAAGAAGCAGGGAGGCTTATCAATCACTGGTTCATTTCATACTAGAACCCGGGGAATGGGGTTTAAGAGCTATTACCTCCTGTGGCTCAACTGCTCAGGTAAAAACACATTCAATAAATCAAAAAAACCCTAACACAATTAGGGTTGTGTTGACCAATATTAAATTATTTAAGCAATAACATCTGAAACCAAAACATCCTTATTATCTAATCTCTGGCCTTTGGCTCTATTTATTTTAGTCCAAATTTCAAGATTAGATGAGCAAACATGGGATTTTGAGATGTAACCTATACATTCTATTCCTTATTTATCTCTTCCTTGGATTTCTTTATAAAAGGAGAAACGATGGCATAGTAAACAGTGATTTCCTCACAGACGATCTCTAGTCAAATGACCTCAGTGAGTTAGTAGACTTATAGCCTAAAACAGAGTTCATGATTAGCAACTTGATCACAGCTGAATTTTGGATTCTGGTAACTGAGATTGACCTCTACAGCATTTCTAAGTTTTGATAAACAGTATTGGAAAGTCATGTGGAATACAATTAATTTTCTAGTATCAATATGGACTTGAAACTTCCATAAACTTAATTTTATTTCATTTGACGTTAACTTGTCACAGACTAAGCACACATACTTATTCCAAAATAGAAGTCTCTATTAACAGTAACATTTGCAGATTTGCAAGTGCACTCGCAACTAATTCACACACATTGCAGGAAGTCTCAAAATCTTTCTTTTCCAAATGAAGAAAAAAATGCTCAATGCATATATAATTTAAAAATAAAATCACAGATTCAAAAGCTATCACAACTTGAGTATGTTGGTGACTTTTAACAATACAACACCAAAAGCACAATCCATGAAAGACACGATTGATAAGTTGGACTTCATTAAAATTTAAAAACTTCTGCTTTGTGAAAGACAGTGTTGAGAGAATGAGAAGACAAGCCACAAACTGGGAGAAAGTATTTGCAAAAGACGCATCTGATAAAGAACTGTTAGCCAAAATATACAGAGAACTCTTAAAACTCAACAATGAGAAAATGAAAGACCTGATTAAAAGATGGGCCAAAAAGCTTAAGAGACACCTCAACAAGGAAGATATACAGATGGCAAATAAACATATGAAAAGATGTGCCACATCGTATGTCATCAGGGAAATGCAAATTGAAACAACGAGATACCACTACACACCTACTAGAATGGCTAAAATCCGGAGCACCGACAGCACCAAACGCTGAGGGGGCTGGGCAGCCGTGGGAGCTCTCGCTCGCTGCTGGCGGCAGCGCGAAAACGTGCAGTCACTCCGGAAGGCAGCTTGGCATTTTCTTATGAAACTAAACATACTCTTACCTTACACTCCAGCAATTGCGCTCCCTGGTATTTACCCAGAGGAGTTCAAAATGTGTCCACACAAAAACTTGCATGTGGATGCTTGTAGCAGCTTATTCATAACTGCCCAAACTTGGAAGCACTAAGTTTGTCCTTCAGTAAGTGAATGGATAAATGTGGTACATCCAGGCGATGGAATAATATTCAGGGTTAAAAAGAAGTGAGCTATCAAGCCATGAAAAGACATGAAGGAAGCTTAAATGCATATTACTAAGTGAAAGAAACCAATTTGGAAAGGCTGCAGACTGTATGATTCCAACTATATGACATTCTGGAAAAGGCAAAACTATGGAGACAGCAAAAAAAAAAAAAAAAATCAGTGGTTGTCAGGGGTTGGGAGAAGGAGGGATGAATAGACAAAGAACAGAGGATTTTTAGGGCAGTGAAAATACTCTGTATGATATTATAATGATGGATACATGTCATTATACATTTGTCCAAACAAATAGAATGTTATACAGGAATGAATGGATGAGCCCTAGTGTAAACTATGGACTTTGGGTGATTCGGGTTGTGTCACTGTAGATTCATCAGTTGTAACCAATGTCCCACTCTGGTGAGGGGATGTTGATAATGAGGGAGGCTGTGCATGTGGGGGAAAGGGGTGTATGGGAACTTGCTGTACCTTCCCCCCCTCAATTTTGTTGTGAACCTAAAACTGCTCTAAAAAATTGTCTGTAAATAAACACTAAGGCCATAATGCCTTAGCATTCAATAGATACTTTTTTTTTTTTTTTGCGGTACACGGGCCTCTCACTGCTGTGGCCTCTCCTGTTGAGAAGCGCAGGCTCCAGACGCACAGGCTCAGTGGGCATGGCTTATGGGCCCAGCCGCTCCGCGGCATGTGGGATCTTCCCAGACTGGGACACGAACCCGTGTCCCCTGCATCAGCAGGCAGACTCTCAACCACTGCGCCACCAGGGAAGCCCAAGGCTCCAGTACTCTTAACGGTGACCCATTCCCACAACCATTCCTCTGTGTGCTGGGATTTACCATGAGTCCAGCTTCTCTTGAATAACATTCTCTTGTTATCTATTCTGTGCCCTCATTGAATTTGGCGTGCCAAAGAATGGTAAAAGACAGAGTAGATGCACTGGGTCCAAAGGGCCTTGGCCTGATGACTTGCATCCTTTGAAAGAACCCAAGTAGCTGTCCTCCAGCTTTAGACTTGGTCATGTGTAAATTGCGGTGGGAGAACCAGGCAGTGTCCACCACTTGGATTTTCTCTCTGGAGCTAGTACCAGTCATCATTTTTCTAATAGTGGTTGCCCCTCCAGAGGGTCTCCCTTCTTGGTGGCCTATATTCTCTTAGGAATGAGTCAGTCATCAAGATGTCAGTGGTGCTGAGTGGGTTGAGGAAGTAACAGGGGCAAAACTATAGTTGCTATGAAATAAGGTGTTCTGGAGGAAGACGCTGGGAATTGTGCATCGTATGCTGGAATGGTGAGGAAGGGGTCAACTGAGATCCTGGGGGAAGTTCAGAAATGCAAATTCTCTTCAAACCTTCTGCAGCTCTACCATTTGGCCACTGATTAGTGGTTTTGAATAATGGCCAGGTGGATTTAGATTCCAAAGGTCATTAATAGTACCCTTCAAACCAGAAGATAAGACGGGGGCCATGGTTGCATGGGGGAGCAGCTGGATGGTGCCGAGGTTGTGCAATAAGAAAACTATGAATTGGATCCTTTCAAATATTCATTTAGAGATGGGAGTGAAAAATGAAATTACTTTTTCTTTTGGCCACGTGGCTCATGGGGTCTTAGTTCCCTGACCAGGGATGGAACCCGGGCCCTTGGCCATGAAAGCACAGAGTCCTAACTACTGGACCACCAGGGAATTCCCTGAAATTACTTTTTAATTACTTTAATTAAATTACTTTTGGTTGACAAATTGCACTTCTTTAAACATGACTGCATGCTTCTGAACACTGTAATTGTCAAGAACTGTGAAAGGGCTGAGATTTTTAACCTTCCTTTTGCCTGCCACACAGACGCTCGTAGAAGACTCAAAACTCCTGGGTCAGAGACAAAGGACTTTATTACTTACGGCACAGCAAGCAGCATGAGGTTCATGTTCATGTTGGTTTCCTCTTGCCACCCCTAAGTTCTCAGGGGAAAGACAGAGGGGCCCATGTGAATGCCATGCTTGCAGAGGATTTGCATCACAGCTGAGGAGCTCTGAGCTCAGGGAGCCCAAATCTTGATAATAGACATTTCCACCAAAGGGAGACATTATTGCACTAGAAAGAAAACAAAACTGCCCCCTGCTCTGGAGGGAGACCCTGTATCTTCCAAGGCTGTTTGCTATACAAACATCTTGGAGAAAATAGTCCAGAACAAAGGTGGTCAGTGCCTCTGTTCCCAGGACATGCAGAAACATGGAGAATTGTCTCCCAACAAAAATAATAGTAGCTACACTCCTATAGCTTACTGTGCATTAAGAGCAGTTCTAAGTGCTTTGCTGCTTTATATACATTATCTCACTTAATCCTCACAATAACTCTGTGAGGTTATCCTCATTTCACAGATGAGAACATTGAATTTTATAATGATACAGAATTATACAGTCATGGAAATGATACAGAAATAGACAGTCATGGAAAGGGCATGATGTTTATTTTTAACAAGCCCCAAAGATTATTCTGATAGACACCAAACCTTAAGAATCACTAATTTAAAAGATAAGCATCACCTTTTTAATTCCATTCACTATTTAACAAAACTTTTTACTCTTCTCTATATTTATGCTTACCTAATAAAGCCAAGAATTTTATTTCCTTTTATTTAAAACATAGGATTTGGAGTTCTTACTGTGTAAGGAAGACAGAATCAAAAAGGAAAAAAGCATAGATTGTTTGCAATAAAAATGTTTAAAGAAAGTCCAAGCTTTTTTTTTTTCTTTACGGTACGCGGGCCTCTCACTGCCGTGGTCTCCCCCGCTGCGGAGCCACTCAGGCTCAGCGGCCATGGCCCGCGGGCCCAGCCGCTCCGCGGCATGCTGGATCCTCCCGGACCGGGGCATGAACCCACGTCCCCTGCATCGGCAGGCGGACTCCCAACCACTGCGCCACCAGGGAAGCCCTAGAAAGTCCAAGCTTTGAAAGGACTGGCTCACTATATTAACAAACACAACATGTATTTAAATGAAAAGAAAATCACAAGATTGCCAACATTCCCAAGTTTACACTCAGTATGTTCCTAGTGGAAAAATATTTTTTCTCACATGATTGTGATAGCCCTGAATGTTGCAAATCTGCGAAAGGTCAGCATTGAAAATGCTGCGGATGGATTTATGTCAGGGAGTGAGTATATAGCTTACAGGAAAAACTCAAGGTTCATTTATTTTGGCACTAAAAGTATGCAGGGCGAAAAAGAAGTTTGCAGGGTGATGACTCTGGGTTTTTGTTTGCTTGTTTGTTTACAGTTCAGAGCTTTCTTTACTGGATTGAGAAACGTGGTGTGCATCTTTCCCCACAATGGTGGCGTGGCAAGGTGTCATTTGCATCCATGTATCTTTGGGAAGGGTTCCTTCTCCCAGATTCGTTAATTTAAACCATCTGTCTAAACTATCTGTTTTTACTTATTTTTTCTTTCGAAGTCAATGTACTTTCATATTTTTTACAGTAATTACACAAGTTAATTAGACTGAGCAGCCTCCTCCTAGCAGGAGTCAGATGGCACACCCACCCAAAGGGCAGTGTGCAGGGAAAAAGGAAACCAACAGGGCCTGGGAAGACCCCTTGGGCCCAAAGGTGTCAGGGGAGGGAGGTGTGCCACGGGCTGCCTGAAGGAACTGTGGCTTTTGTTAGAAGGACACAGCCAGTCCGAAGTGACCTATAGGGAGAATCAACACCAGACCGGCCCAAACCAAGCAGAAGCTTAGGGAAGGGGGCTGGATTTGTGAGAAGCAGGGTGGAGAGTGGATCTGGAGGGCAAATGGAGAAAATCTAAATAGGGTCAGCTTCCTGCCTCTCCTTGAAAGTGGGTGTTTTTTGTTGTCTTTTTTTTTTAATAAATGTATTTATTTATTTTTGGCTGTGTTGGGTCTTTGTTGCTGCACGCGGGCTTTCTCTGGTTGCGGCAAGCGGGGGCTACTCTTCATTGTGGTGCGCGGGCTTCTCATTGCCGTGGCTTCTCATTGCCGTGGCTTCTCTTGTTGCCATGCGTGGGCTTTCTCTAGTTGAAGTGAGCAGGGGCTACTCTTTGTTGTAGTGCGCGGGCTTCTCATTGCCGTGGCTTCTCTTGTTGCGAAGCACGGGCTCTAGGCACACAGGCTTCAGTAGTTGTGGCACGTAGGCTCAGTAGTTGTGGCTCACGGGCTCTAGAGTGCAGGCTCAGTGGTTGTGGCGCACAGACTTAGTTGCTCCACGGCATGTGGGATCTTCCCAGACCAGGGCTCGAACCCATGTCCCCTGCATTGGCAGACAGATTCTTAACCACTGCGCCACCAGGGAAGTCCCAAAAGTGGGTGTTTTTGACTGCTTATTCCTATCACAAAGCACTTTGGTCCCTATATTAATAATTATAAACAATTATTTATACAGCCCTTTGAAGTTGGAGATTGTTTCCATGTACCTTGTGTCACAACTCTGTCAGGGACAAGAATATGTATGTATGATCCTGAGAAGAGATGTGACTTACCCAAAGGTACAAAGCAGGTAAGAGGCCAGGCCAGCCTTTAGATCAGATCTTCTGCTCTTCCCACCCAGAGACAAATGCCTGTGGGTCTTTCTGCACAGTCTTCAATAAGAAAAGTAAACATTGTTTTCATATACTCACCACTTAAAATAAGCAAATGAAGAAGACAAGGGTGATTTTTTAAAAAATCTTTAGTTAATATTAACCAAACAATAACGAATGAATTCCTGATTGATTCCCTAAATGAATTTCTTTCCTAGAAAATTGCCATGTCAGAGACTGATACAGAGAGTTTCTGCTCGAACTTGACTAGGACTGCATGGAGGCGCCCAATTTAAATTATCTTTCTTTCATTCAGCAAATGCACAAAAATACTGCACTGGTTTATGTTATTTTTAATGTTATAATAAGAAAACAAATTGTTACTGTATAATTTATGAGTTCTGTATCATTAGTAACTTCAACCTGAATAACAAGAGCATTCTAAAAATAATTTGCCTTCACCCAAAGTTCTTTTGGTTTAAACAGATTTAAAAAGCTTTGGGACAGATTTTATTCTATGATAATGAGAAGCTAGGGCAGATTTGAAATGTCTCTGAATCCTGCCTCCTTGCCTTCCAAAATTTGGGGGAATTTCTTTTCTTTTTTCCTTCCTCTTTTTGACTCCTTTCTTCCATCCCTCCTTCCTTCCATCCCTCTCTACCTCCCTTCTCCCTTCCTTCCTTCCTTCCTTCCTTATATCTACTCTGGGAAATAAGTTTTCCTGTGTTTCAGGTGCATACATCAAAGAGTCCCACTGAAAGGTGATCTGTAGTAATCTATATAATAGTAAGTCTATAATCTGTATTTTCTAGTTATTTGAAGGAAAATTTGAAACAGGTTTGCTGTTGTCCTGTTTCTCTCACACTTCCCTCTTGAATCTCTTTATCAATTTGTCTGTGTTTTCTTTTGGGGAGTGTTCTAATCCTTGGCGGTTAAAACTGCCTTAAAGGAACCCTCCTACACTGTTGGTAGGAATGTAAATTGGTGCAGCCACTATGGAGAACAGTATGGAGGTTCCTTAAAAAACTAAAAATAGAGCTACCATATGATCCAGTAGTCCCACTTCTGGGCATATATCCAGAGAACACAATAATTTGAAAAGATTCATGAACCCCAATGTTCATTGCACCACTATTTACAATAGCCAAGACATGGAAGCAACCTAAAGGTCCATTGACAGATGAATGGATAAAGATGATGTGGTACATATATACAATAGAATGTTACTCAGCCACAAAAAAGAATGAAATAATGCCATTTGCAGCAACATGGATGGACCTAGAGATTATCATACTAAGTGAAGTCAGACAGAGAAAGACAAATATATGATATCACTTACATGTGGAATCTAAAAAAAATGATACAAGTGAACTTATTTACAAAACAGAAACAGACTCACAGAAGACAAACTTATGGTTACCAAAGGGGAATTGTGGGGTGGGAGGAGGGATAAATTAGGAGGTTGGGATTAACATATGCACACTACTATATATAAAATAGATAATCAACAAGGACCTACTATACGGCACAAGGAAATCTACTCAATACTCTGTAATAACCTATATGGGAAAAGAATCTGAAAAAAAAAATATATATATATATATGGATAACTGAATCACTTTCCTGTACACCTGAAACTAACACAACTTTGTAAATCAACTATACTCCAATATAAAATTTTAAAAAACTAAAAAAAATAGTAATATACAAACTAAAAAAAAAGTGTTAAATACATACAATGAAATATTATTCAACCTTAAAAAAAGAAATCCTGTTACATAATACAACATGGATAAACCTTGAGAACATTACTCTTAAGTGAAGTAAGCTAGTCACAAAAAGACAAATACTGTATGATGTCACTTGTATAAGCCATCTCAAGCAGTCAAACTCATAGAAATAGACAATAGAATTGTGGATGCCAGGGTTTGGGGGTGGGGGAGAGGGGAATGGGGAGTTGTTCAGTAGGTACAGAGTTTCAGTTTTCCAAGATGAAAAAGTCCTAGAGATCTGTTACACAATAATGTGAACTATACACTTAAAAATGGTTAGAATAGTAAATTTTGTTACATTTTTCACAGCAAATTTTTAAAATGTAAAAAACATTCTTAGCTTGCAAACCATACAAAAATAGTAGGCTGGGGGACTTCCCTGGTGGTCCAGTTGTTAAGACTCCCCACTTCCACTGCAGGGGGCACGGGTTCAATCCCTGGTCAGGGAACTAAGATCCTGCATGCTTCACAGTGCAGCCAAAAAAGCAAAAACAGTAGGCTGGATTTGACCAGAGGGCCATATGTACTTTGCCAACTCTTGATCTAATCTGTAGGGCATATTCAAATTTCACAGTTGTTTCAATCATGCCCTTTATAGCTATCCTTTTGCCCCCAGCCCAATCCAGTTTCCTGCACTGCATTTAATTGTCATGTCTCTTTAGTCTCCTATAATCTAGAAAATCAATTCCTCAGTTTTCCCTTGACTTCAGCCTGGACACTTTTGAAGATTACCGGCTAGTTATTTTATAGAAGGTCCTACAATTGGAGTTGGTCTGATATTGCCTCATAATGAAATCCATGTTATGCATTTCTATCAGGATACCACAGAAATGATGTTGTGTGCTCGACACACAATAGAAAGCACAGATAATGTCCGTTTGCCTCAACACTGATGTTGACTTTGAACGGTTATCTGTCCTGTTATTCTACTGTAAAGTGACCTTTTCCCCTTTAATAAATAACTTGTGAAGAGATACTTTTAGACTTATTCTAGTCCTCCTCAAACTTTCACCTGCTTATCTAGCTTCCATGATTTTTGCCTGAATCAATTATTAATACAGTGGTTGCAAAATGGTGACATTCTAATTCCATCTTTCCACCCACATTTATTAGTTGGTATTCTATTGTAAGGAAGATCTTTTCCTTATCTCTACATTTATGAACTCATGGTAACTTATTTTATGGGTGATAAAATATGTTAATTACATTAACATATAATTGTTATTGTTAATCATATGGGCGCTAATATGTTAATTTTAAATTTGGGGGGGAGGATATACATTTTTGCCTATAATAACGTCTGTGGGGTTTTTTAATTTTATTTATTTTTTTAATTAACATATAGTTGATTTACAAAGTTGTGCCAACCTCGGCTGTACAGCAAAGTGACTCAGTTATACACATACATTCTTTTTGAATGTTCTTTTCCATTATGGTTTATCACAGGATATTGACTATAGTTCCCTGTGCTATACAGTAGGACCCTGTTGTTTAGCCATTCTTTGAATTTGTTTTGATGTTCAACTTGTCTTAGATTTGGCCTATTGCAGCTCCTTTAAGAGGGTTTCTATGTCCTTTTGACATGACCCCTATCCTTTTGTGTCCCCATCATATTTTACATACTTTCTTACTTGTACAAAATGATGTTTCAGGTTCATCTTTTATTTTCTCTGCCCCAGTCCCAGCACCTGCCATCATGAGGCAGAAAGAAGACTGCCATAGAATTGCATCAGACCTTAGCCAAGTGGATAGGAGGATGGCAGAGGGACTAAGAGGGAAAGCCAGGATGAGAGAGTGACATCCCAAGATGTTCAGTGTCTTTGGAAGCGAGCAGAACCCTGCAGGGACCCTCCCAAGTACAAAGGCCCCTCCATGTCCCCTGCCTCTTGTTTGTAGAAAAGCTGAAATCTCCCAGGCCTCCCTGAGTCCTAAATGAGCAGGCTCAAACAGTTAATGATGAGGACAGTAGAATCACAGAATTCTTCAGTGTCTGATGCACGTTCTGGAGTCATTTTACAGATACTATAACTGCCACCGGAGGGGAAAAGCTAACTGCATGATGACCAGACTGCAGCCATGACATACGCTGCTCCATCTTGAGCAGTACTGAATGTATGGCTAGCACAATTCCAGGAACTGGCCTCAAGAGAATGGGATTAACACTACTGCTCATAATAATCTATAGCTTTGTGGGCATCAAAGTAATTGTAGCTTGTTCTGCCCATATATGTAAGCGGGCAACTAAAATTTTCAGCAAAGGGATGCTACAGACCCATGTCAACATTTTCCACTCTAAGAATACAGTGCCGTATGTCAGCATGAAGAAGTTACAGAAGACGGACCTTTGCCCATAATCCTGTAGAAATGGAATCATGTTCTGACAAGTGGGGATTTGTAAGCAGCTTTTGGCAGGAAAGAGCTCCCTGCAGGAGGCCCCTTTTGTCTCTTTAGCAAAACTATATTGTAGCTAACCTTTAACCAGTCACCCCATGCTCTACTCATCTCCAGCCCAAGCACACCTTTCAAATGTTTTGATCACATTATACCTTGCCAAACTTTCTTTCCATAGTTCTTTCCATAGATCAAAGAAGTAGAAATGAATAATAAGTAATTAACAGATGACCAGCTCTCTTCCCCAGCTTCACCTTCAGTAATCTCACAAACAAACTCTGTGAACAGATAGCATAAAAAGAAAGATCACGAGGAGGCAACAAGCCTGCATGCAGTGGGAGATGGCTATGAGTCTGATCCCCTATCTCAGTGACTGAGATTACTTCCCTTTTTCCCTTTAGACACTTTCATGGCCAAGCAGAGTCTTCAGAGTTGGTTTTGAGACATGAGCCCACCTTCTCCCCAGATTGCCCAGTTTTCTGATTAAAGCAACTTTCCTTTCTACCAACAGTTGCCTCTTGAATATTGGCTTTTGAGCAGCAAGCAGCCGAACCTGAGTTTGGTAACATATTTGCATGTCTCAAATAACATTATTGGGCTTCCCTGGTGGCGCAGTGGTTGAGAGTCCGCCTGCCGATGCAGGGGACGCGGGTTCGTGCCCCGGTCCGGGAAGATCCCACATGCCGCGGGGCAGCTGGACCCGTGAGCCATGGCCGCTGAGCCTGTGCGTCCGGAGCCTGTGCTCTGCAGCGGGAGAGGCCACAGCAGTGAGAGGCCCACGTACCACAAAAAATAAAAAAAAATTTAAAAATAAATAAAATAAAATAACATTATTGGGACTTCCCTGGTGGTCCAGTGAGTAAGACTCTGCTCTCCCAATGCAGGGGCCCCAGGTTTAAACCCCAGTCAGGGAACTGATCCCACATGCCTGCCGCAGCTAAGAGTTTGCATGCAGCAACTAAGAAGTCTGCATGCCACAACCGAGAAGTCCACATGCTGCAACTAAAAGATCCCACGTGCTGCAACTAAGAGCTGGCACAGCCAAAATAAATAAATATTTTAAAAAGGAAAAAGAATAAAATAACATTACTAATCATAGTTTACAGATATCCCATAAGTATGACCTTTCCTAAATTTGCTCTTACCTATTAGAGGAATCTGTCTTGCCTGTATTGGAAAGTAAAACAGAACAGTGAAAAGTATGGGGCTTTGGAGCTTGTTAACTCAGATTCAAATCTCAACCCTGCGACTGACTAACAATGTGATTGTGTCTAAGTTATTTTACTTCTTAGAACTTCAGTTTCCTTAGGCTCTGAGGAAGATAATAAGAACAAGTGCTTCCCTGAAGTGTTATAAGGACAAGAAATGCTAGGTACCAAGCTCTTCTCTAGGATAAGGCTCACAGTTGGTGCTGCACCAATGTATCTCCTAGTACTGTGGGAAGAGGCATAATCATCCTCCCCTGAAATGCAGTGTCTTACATGTATTAAGGGGCTCTTTCAATCATGAGAATAATATTACTACCCAGTTTTATAATTATTTCCCAAGCATTACCTTACCAGGCCAATGCAATGGAAGTTGTAGAGAAGGAAGAGGAGATGAGTGTCTATTCTGAAAGTGCGTTGCCATAGAAAAACGTCAGAAGGAATCCTCCCCAGAGAACAAGGACTTTTGCTTCTTACACTGTATGCATCTGTAGTGTCTGAATTATTTGACAAGATGCATCCTCTTATTACTTCTGTGATTGTATTTAACAGTGAATTGTTCCCTCAGCTAGCTAGATCAGAGCTCTCTGAACCCTAAGGCTGGAGGACTGAACTGAATTTGGTTTTGTCTCAGAGCAAAGTAAGGGAAAATGCTCTCCCTTGACCTTTTCCCCACATTCTAATTCTGTCTGTGATGACTTAACAACCATGACTTAGCTTAATCACCATGACTTGGCAAATTTCAGTGATTAAGCCTGACAGAGTCACAATGACTGGGATCCTGTTTGACCTGGTGTGGCCAAATCTTATCCATACCTTCTATTTGAAATCAAGTGGGTAAATGTATTTTTTTTTTAAAAAAACAAATAAACAAAAAATGAGTAAATGTTTGAGGGATACTTTGTTCCAGGCACTTTATTGCTATAATTCTTATTGCTTTCCAAAGACTTTTCACACCAGTGATTTTGTTAACACTTCCAGTGTCCAATAACAAAGAGTGTCTTTCTCATCTCTGATTCTCTGATATACCTGAAACATGCTTTGTTCACAGCTCAATATTTTTAAATATTTAATTTTTAAAAAGTCATTATAGAGAAGAGAGGAAGGAAGATGTTTAGGGGGCTTGCTACTTGCCAGTCCTTTATGTCCCATGTCACACAATCTTTACAACAATCCTGTTTAACAGTGTAGTGGACATGACAGATGTTTCCCTAAAATCCACTCCACATATGCCACATACGCCAGGTAAGCTTTGGAAACACACCTCACAGGCAGAGGGGACTTCCTGACCAATTGCCATGATATTCCTCTCTTCATCTGGAAGAAGGATGGACTTCATCAATTCTCACCAGGGAACCAGGGAGGCACAGGCTCACCTGCTGCATTTGCAGGGGGTCAGGGCTGGATTCAGTGGTTCCAGAAACCCAAACTACGGTGGCTTAAAAAGCACTTTGTTTTCATGTAACAAGGAGTCCAAAGAAGGAAGTCCAGGGCTCATGCAACTACTTAGGAAACCAGACATCTTTTCCCTTTCTCTACTGCCACCTGTCGTGAGTGGCTCCATGGTCACAAAATGTTTGTTGCACCACTGGGCAGCATCTCCACATTTCAGGCAGGAAGAAGGGCAAAGGACAAAAAATGCATGTCTATTGAGTTTCTCCCTTTTTATTTTAATTGGGAAACAATAAGTTTCCTAAAAGCCCTACCCATTAGATTTCTGCTTGTCTCATTGACCAGAACTATGTCAAAATCCCAGCTACAAAGGAGCCTGGAAGCAGAGTTCTTTAACTGGGTACACAGCTACCCTAGACAAAATTGGGGTATGTATGTAGGAAGGACAAAGAGGATATTGGATATTGGACAGGCAACCAACATGGTCTGCCACTGGATATACCAGGCATGAAATCTTTTTCAAAGTCTTTATATCTGGCTCTCTGCCATTAAGTGTACATACTTATTACTTTGGTTACTTTGCAATATTTCTGTTAGAGAATAGAGGAAACCATACATTTTCTGAGCCCCAAATGGGAAAGCATATGTTGCAACTGGATGTCACCACTTGGGCCAATGTCTCAGATAAAAAGAGGGAAGCAGGTTGTCTTGTGTCCATGGCACTGGACTGTAGCAAAACCTCTCTCTACCCTCTGCTAAGAAGATGGGGGAGGGGTGTCTTGATTTCCTCACTGCGTATTTCATTTTGGACTGAGGGCCAGAGGGTTGAGTTCTTCATACTCATCAGAGTTTACAGTGTATTATCACCACTGGTCTGCCAAATTCTCTCTCTCCCTCTGTCTCTCATTAATTTATGTGCCTTTAAAAAGCAATCCCCATTCCCTACTCTTCTCCTCCTGATACCATAGGCAACTATTGTGATGTATTTAATATGTAGTTTGTATTTTTTGTAAATTTTCTTGCATAATGTGCACTGAGGGCTCATACTTTTAGTTTATAGAAGTGATATCGGGTCACACACTTCTTTCTGTTCCTCATGCAGCATTGTGTTTTTAGGATCCATCCAGGTTGCTTTATGTCCATCTAACCCAGTGCTTCTGATAGCTGCGTAATACCTCCCAGTGTACATCCACCACACTTAACCCATACACTCTGTTATGAGCTGAATTATGTGCTCCCAAAATTCATGTGTTGAAACCCCAAACCTAGAACCTCAGAATATAATCATTTTTGGAGATAAGAATTTAATGAGGTAATTAAGTTTAAGCGAGATCATATGAGTGGGCTCTAATCCATGTATCTGGAGACAGGGCTTTTTTTAAAAATTTATTTATTTTTGGCTGCTTTGGGTCTTCATTGCTACAGGAAGGCAAGCGGGGGCTACTCTTTGTTGCGGTGGGCTTCTCGTTGCGGTGGCTTCTGTTTGTGGCGGAGCACGGGCTCTAGGCACGCGGGCTTCAGTAGTTGTGGCTCGCAGGCCCTAGAGCACACGCTCAGTAGTTGTGGCACACGGGCTTAGTTGCTCTGCAGCATGTGGCATCTTCCTGGACCAGGGCTCGAACCCACGTCCCCTGCATTGGCAGGCGGATTCTTAACCACTGCGCCACCAGGGAAGTCCCAGGAGACAGGGCTTTCAAAGAGCTGATTAAATCCAACTGAGACTGTTAGGTAAGGTTATAATCCAATATGACTGGTGTCCTTAAAGAAGAGAGAGAGACACCTGGGATGTATGTGCACTGAGAAAAGGCCATGTGAAGACAGAAAGAAGGCCGCCATCTGCAAGCCAAGGGGTAAGGGTTCAGGAAAAACCAAACCTGCCAACACTTTGATCTTGGACTTCCAGCCTCCATAGCCATGAGGAAATAAACGTCTGTTGTTTAAGCCACCGAGTCTATGGTATTTGTTATGGCAGCCCTAGCAATCCAATATACACTCTTTCAGAGACATCCAGATTTCTTTCAACTCCTTTGTGGAAAGTTTTTGAAGCCAGCAAACAATCTTTCCTGCGAATCTGGCAATACTGTATAGCTAACATCTGATATTACTTAACGCTATCCTCTTGGAGTTCTGAATCTTTCACTCAGTGCCTTGTTAAAAAGAATCCTATCCCTGATTTAGATAACCCAGGCCTAAGATTTTCAGTCTGGGAAAATAAAAAAATAAGATGCAGAGTACCAGCTTTAGAATGATCACGTGTTTGTGAAAACGGGGCGGGGGGCGGGGAACCTTCTAAGTGAATATGTCTGAACGACTGTGGAGAAGAGAGGGAAAGGGTCAACACTGGACTGGTAACATCTGTTACCTTTCGGAGAGGGTAATGCAGGAGAAAGGGCAGTGTTCTTTAAACATCTTTGCATTATTTCACTGTTTATATGACCGACCAGGATTGGGCTTGGAGTTGGGGGTATACAATTGAATGACGCAGTCTGGGGTGCCTGGGACTGACTCAGGGCCAGTGGGGAAGTCAAAAGATTGTTACCAGGATCTAGTGTTTATTGAGCTTACCACGCGCCAGTATTAGTCTAAGCACTTGGTGTTAACTCATTTTATTCTTTAAAAAGACTTAATTTTCATAAAGCACTACTCTTATCCCGATCTTGCAGATGGGTCAATTAGGCAGGAAGGGGTTAAGTAGCTCATTCAGAGCTGCACCGTTAGGAAGTGGTGGGCGCAGGCTTGGAACCGAGCCCGGGCACCTTTGCCTTGCGCACACCGCCTCCCTGGATCCACCTTTCCTCCAGGAGTCGGCGGGGAAAGGCCCTACCAAGGGCTGGGTGTTGCAGGGCTGCGGCGGGGTGGGGCGCCCTAGCTGCAGGGGCGCTAACTCCTGCCCGGGAGAGTCTGAGACTCACTGAGTAGGTGAGCCTTGAATTGGTTCTTGCAGGGTAAAGAGGTGTTCATCAGGGAGACTGGGGGCAGGCGGGCACGGGGCCAGCACCCGAGTGCCAGGGTCGGGGCGTGGACGCCGGGCAAGCTGCGGGACTGAGGAGGAGCCCCCCGGCCGCGGCCGCTGGGGGAACCCGCCTTCGTCCCCCTGCTCCCTTTAGGTAATGGAGCCTGCGGACGTTGGTAAGTAAATATCCCCACCCCACAGTTTTAGAATCTAGACTCCCCTGTGGCGGAGCGTTTGCGTGCTGCTCGCCCTCTCCTAGTGCTGAGTAACCTCTGCGTCTTGCCCTCGGAAGAAACTTGGAAGCAGGACGCCCGGGCCGATGCTTCCTGGCCCGTGCAGGTTCTTGGAGAGATCGGAGACGGCTGCCGGAGGGAAGGGCGTGGCCTGGCAGTATTTTGGGTGCCTGGCATAGCTGCCTGCACCTGGGAGGGGGCTGGCGAAGGAACGTGCGGGACTACAAAAGTGGGACAAGTGTGGAAGGAGAAGAAAGGCAGGGGTCGGAATTCATTTAACGGACGGGTATGGGCGCGGCGAGGAGGTGGGATCCGGGGGCGAGTGCGCCTGGGCCGGGCATCCCACCTGGCCCCTTTCCTCTAGCGGGGGGGGCTTGTCCTGATCCTCGCCTGCCTCTGCAGTCGCGCCCTTTCCACGGGTGCTTCTGGACTTATGGCGAGTTCAGAATTCTCAGCGGCTGCCTTTTTTGGGAAAAAAAGACAAGTAGGAACAGGAAGGTTTCGGGTCGAACCACCTCGATCGCTCCAAGCAAAATGCCCTGAGAGCTCAGGGCCGCCTGAATCATCTTCTCTTGGCCTTGTCTGCAGGCAAGTTTAAACCCAAACAGACCCAAATTGATTTCCCCGTTGGTGCCAAAGAAAACTCGCGCCTGAAAATGGGGCTGAGCGCAGCGCCACCCGGCGGCTGTCAGGTGTTCCTGAGACTGCTTGCCTTAGAACGCAGCGCTCTGGCCCTTGGAAAAGATGTGCATGGACGTCGGTTCTTTGTGTTTGATGCTTTTTCTTAGAATTCGCTTCATATGAGGAGAGAAATGGGGTATTTGCACTCCAGGTAGTTGTTCAGTGCCCTAGCGAAACCTTAGCCGTGGCTAGGAAGAATTCGTGTGGGTTAACATTGTTCCTTGCCTTGGAGACTTCTAAGGTAGCCTCAGTTTCCTCTTCTGCACAACTGTGCACTGGCAATGATAATAATACCTATCTTATAGGGAGATTATGAGGGTAAACTGAGATGATAAGTATGACGTGCTTAACACACCAATAGAAACAGTGAATACTACTAAATAAACGTGATTGACGTTAAACGATAATGGTAAAGTTGATGACGGGTAGACCCTGCTGTGTGGCCTCAGTGCAACACTTGGGAGCCATAAGAATCCAGTCACTTCATGGCATTGACTACATGTTCACTGTGTTCTAGGAGCTTCAGGATGGTTCATGCTAAGAGCTGGACCCTGAAGAAACACTTCGTAGGCCACCCTACTAATAGTGACTTTGAATTGAAGACAGTCGAACTCCCACCCTTAAAAAATAGAGGTAAGTCATACTCATTACATTTAAGTTGGAAGAGACTATATCAGTTTGCCTTTGCTGGGTAACTACCTCCACATTTATTGACTTCAAACAACAATCATTTATTAGTTCACAATTCTGTGGGTTGGCAGTTTGGGCTGGGTTAAGTTGGTGGGCCTTGTGTAGGTCTCATCTGGGCTAAATGGTTAACTTAGGATGGTCATCACTCACATGTCATGTTAGCCGGCTTTCTGCTCAGGTGCACGCCTCACTTCTCCTCTCTGTGGCCTCTCTAGCTGGCTGGTTTGAGCTCTTTGTTTTCACTGTGATTTCATAAATCTAGAGCAGCAGGAATTGGCAAGATCCAATATGCAAGCACTTTTCAAACCTCTACTTATATCATCTTTGCTAATATGATGTTCATCAAAGCAAGCCCAGATTCAAGGTATGGCAGTAGACTTCTTGATGGGAGGACGGGAAAGAAGCCCACACACAGGGATGGGTGGTATCTGTGGCCCTTGTGCAAACGGCCACAGAGACCTTTTCAAGGCTGTGTGTGTGAAGCCTCAATGTCAAGTTAGAAGATCCCTCTACTTCCCTTGAAACTTCCCTGAAACGCATGCTTGGGTGCATTGTTCTTCCTGACTTTCGCTAGCCCATGAGGAGTATTTCCTCTCTGTCCCAGTGAGCCCCACGATGACAGTAGGGCAAGAACTGCCTAGCAGCAGTGTGAAGACCTCAGACTATCCCTGTGAGCAGACAATATCCCTGCAGAAATTGAAGGGAGAGAAATGGCGACACATCCCATCACATGTTTGGAGATAAGCTTTGCAGAGCACTTGCTAAAGGGTGTCTTTAAGGGCTATTTTCAGGTAGGTAAGCTTTGAGAAAAGGGCATGCAATCAAGTAGCATGGCAAAGTTATCGATCCCATCTAGGTTGGGATAACCTGGAACTCAGAACCAAAATTCCCGAGGATGGGTGCATGAGGGTCACTCCAGCAAAATGCATGTATTTTTTAATACTAACTGAGGCTGGTAATAAAACCCTATGTGAGCCCTGTAACACAGTGGTTACAGATGTGGCCCTGGTCAAGATACTTAACCTAAGCTTAAATAAAATGGAAACAATAATTGTTCAGAACATCGTGTGAAATAATCTATGTAAAGCATGGAGTGAGTGCTGAGTAAACAAACATAATTTTAAATTTTATTTAAAAATTTAAAAAATAATTTTTACTTCTATTAACTGGACTGAGCCCAAGGTGAGAGCTCTTCTTGGCTCTTCAGTAGGAAGCACAGATGAGAGGGCAACCCTGAAGCAGAGAGATTGTCTGTGTTTATTTAGAAGGCCAGAGACGAGGCATCAGGCCAGGGTTTCTAATTGCCTGTGGAATGCTTTATTTTGTAGAGGTCCTGCTGGAAGCTTTGTTCTTCACTGTGGATCCTTATATGAGGTATTATTTTCCTCCAGAAAATTCTTATGTTGTGCACTGGACTCTAGTTTGACATGGTCAATCTTTTAAAATATCCAGCTGATTCAAGACACTATGGCTTCCCCGTTTCTCCCAGAAGGATGTCAGTGATGGGATTCACGGATGCTCATCTTTTTCAGGCGAAAGTCTGAGCGGAGCAGTGAGGGATTACACTGGCCCCTTTACTTTACAACCATCCCCTATCTTCATGTGCGCAATTTACCTCTCATTGGTCACCAGAATTCCTTCCCAAAAACTTAAAAGAAGAAAGAAGCCAAGCTCGAATTTCTCCATTTCACTACTGGCAAATAATTTGGGTAGAGAAAGACGCTAAGACTAAAATTAGGTTTTCTTGCCTTTCCTTTACCTATATTCTTTTAATTTAGGTAATCTGCAGTCGACTCAAACGTGTGTACTCAGTAAACAGTTCAGGGAGAGGAGAGAATACACGCTTTCACTGGCCACTGACTCAGTAACTTTTTGCCTAGGTAAACAATGCAGCCATCATTCTTTTAAATAATTTTTTTCATAGTTGATGGTAGAGATTAAAATCTAAAGTGAGGGCTTCCCTGGTGGCGCAGTGGTTGAGAGTCCGCCTGCTGAGGCAGGGGACACGGGTTCGTGCCCCGGTCCGGGAAGATCCCACATGCCGCGGAGCGGCTAGGCCCATGAGCCGTGGCCGCTGAGCTTGCGCGTCCGGAGCCTGTGCCCCGCAACGGGAGAGGCCAAAACAGTGAGAGGCCCGAGTACCGCAAAAAAAAAAAAAAAATCTAAAGTGAAAAATATGTTTCCAAATGTTAACTAGCATCCCTTTTTGTGTATCTAGTGTTTTGGGTAACAAGTACCCAGTGGTACCTGGCTTATGTTTTTTTGTTTTGTTTTTTTTTTATTAATTTTTATTGGAGTATAGTTGCTTTACAATGTTGTGTTAGCTTCTACTGCACAGCAAAACGAATCAGCCATACATATACATATACCCCCTCCCTTTTGGGTTTCCCTCCCATTTAGGACACCAGAGTGCATTAAGTACAGTTCCCTGTGCTATACAGTATGTTCCCATCAGTTGTCTCTTTTACACATAGTATCAATAGTATGTATGTGTCAATCCCAATATCCTAATTTCTCCCACCCCCCCGCTTTCCCCCTTGGTATCCATACGTTTGTTCTCTACATGTGTCTCTATTTCTGCTTTTCAAATAAGGTCATCTATACCATTTTTCTAGATTCCACATATATGCGTTAATATACGATATTTATTTTTCTCTTTCTGACTTACTTCACTCTGTATGACACTCTCTAGGTCCATCCACATCTCTACAAATGACCCAGTTTTGTTCCTTTTTATGGTTGAGCAATATTCCATTGTATATATGTACCACATCTTCTTTATCCATTCCTCTGTTGATAGACATTTAGGTTGCTTCCAACAGTGGGGGTGGAAGGCAGGTTGCATTGGGTTATCAAGTGAATGGGAAGTGAAGAAATTTGGCTGTTAAAAGAAGAGAGAGAGGGGCTTCCCTGGTGGCGCAGTGGTTGAGAGTCCGCCTGCCGATGCAGGGGACATGGGTTCGTGCCCCGGTCTGGGAGGATCCCACATGCCGCGGAGCGGCGGGGCCCGTGAGCCATGGCCGCTGGGCCGGCGCGTCCGGAGCCTGTGCTCCGCAGTGGGAGAGGCCACAGCAGTGAGAGGCCCGTGTAACGCAAAAAAAAAACAAACAAACAAAAAAAAAAAAAAAGGAGAGAGAGAGACAAGGTACAGATAGGATGAGATTGTAAGAAAGGGACAGTAAGAGAGGAGAATGTTGAGGATTCAAAAGAGAGGAAGGGCTAAGAAATGGAGGGTAGCCTCTGAAGAAGAGAAGAGGCTGATGTCCAGATCACCTCGAGCCAGAGGATGAACACCTCTTGCTTAGAGAGAAGAGTGAGTGACGACAGGGACAGATGCTGGACCAGTCGAGAATTCCTCTCTGAGGGCCCATATTTTTCCTTGAGGAGGAGACACCAATGGCTAAGAATTCAGATGGAGAGATGTGGTAGGGTATTAAATCACGGAACATGAAACTCAATACCCCTTTGTGACCACTAACCATGCAGCATCGGACTCACTTGAAAGGAAAGGGGTTTCCCGTATCTGAATGTGCTGTCTCTTTCAGGGTTGTGGAAGGTAAGAACTCAGCCTTCCCAACAGGAACAACTGTAGTGGCTCCTTCGGCTGGACGGCGCACTCCATTTCTGATGGGAAAAACCTGGAAGAGCTGCTTGCAGAGTGGCCGGACACGTTACCACTGTCTTTGGCTCTGGGAATGGTTGGCATGCCCAGGTGAGTTTCATGGGTTTATTTCACTCATTTGAATCCCTGATATCCTGGTTTTCCAAAATGGTTGGTCCAGAACTTGATCAACGAGAAGAGACTCGAGACGTTCTAGGCTCAGGGACTGATTAGAAAGGATGATGGGACTAAGAAGGGAAGAAGAGGGGCTAGAGTTAGCCTTGGGACTGAAGGAGAGAGAGGGGAAATCAGGTACAAAGAGAAAGTGCTGGTGAGGGGCAGCATGGGAGGGAGAGGAAGCACAGTCCCTCTCAAGCCTCTGGCAAACGGTGTGACACGAAGAAACCAGCTCCTTCTGTCCCTGGAAAGGTCTTGGCTTCACCCCTCACTCATGTCTGCCTCCATTTCAGAGTTTAAAAAGGGAAAAGGAGTTCAGTGTACCTTGGCCTTTCTGTACTGTCTCTGATACCTCACCTCCTTTCCACATCTGAGTTTCCAGAGGTGTCAGGGGATCTGAAGTTCAAATACCTGAGATGAATCACAGTGTAGTTGTACCGTCAGTGTGGTGCAGGTTTAAAACACTCAAGTGTCTCTTGGCCTTATCCCTCAGGAAGACTCCTGGTCAGTTCATCCTGTGTCTGCCCTCCAGGGCCCAGCTGCACTTTGCACCTCAAGTTTTCCTCTCATGTCCTGGAGAAGCAAGGTCACCTGAATTCCCTTTGAAGTCCCCCAAATTTTCCTAGCCTGGAAAGTTTCTCTAAGTAATTTCTCCAGGTTGTGTGATCCTTTTCTTTCTTCATTCCTTCTTCCCACCCTTCCTCCCTCTTTCTTTTCACCCTTTGAAGGACTTCTAAAGAATGAAACGGAAATATATATATCCCCAAATGATCAGCCTCCAGCAAAACCAGTCCCTCACCCCCCAAGTTCATATAACACACAGGATTTGAGCTCCTCAGCATTGCCACAGCCAAGAGACAACATTGTGAAATTAGAGGATGCTTAAGGCAGTAAATAGAATGACAGCCCTTTCCGGTCTGTCCTGCCTGCCTGTACCCTCTACCAGTGAGAGCTCTTCCTCTCCCACCTTGTTATCCCACCCATCCTTCTCTAAATGGTGAGCTGGGGGTAGGAGCACGGGGGTGAAGGCGGACATGGGGAAACCAAGGAGCCAGTTTCCCATGACTTAGCTGGAGAGAAAGTAATTGGTAAAACATTAGGAGATTTGAATTCTAAAAATAGAGGATAATCTATTCATTTGTGGGTATATTTCTCATTCGCCCGTTTCAAGCCCCTAAGGAGTATGCTTCTACTCCAGGTAATCAGCTTCATACCAGTGGTTCTCAAAGATTGAGGGGGAGGGGTTACATATGCCATGTTTCTAGCCTCCATGAGCAACACACCACCAATTCTTTGACAATTCCTGCCATTATGCGCCCTTACCAGTGGGATGGGTCAACCCTTCCAGAATGCTGGAACTTCTGCTATAAACTATAAAAGAAGTTGAACTTTGAAACCTAGGGTCTTTCAGCTGTCCAGGCTCCAAAGATTTAACATCCTCCCAAAGTATCGCATTATTTCCTTCTGTAGGATCTCTGTCTTCTTGTTAAGCTGGAAGAGTTCAAGTGTTTTGCTCTCCAACCTGTTGATTCTATCCAGTCCCCCTTCGTCCAAAGCATACCTTTCATTTTCCCTCTAGGATTTCTTTACTGCTGGCTTCTTCATCCTATCTCCATTTTACTTTTAAAAGGAGGTGATGTTTGGGAAAGACCTTGTACATCTTAGGTCAGTATGTCTAACTGAAAGCCGATTTTGCAAACATCTAGACGGGAGATTGGGGGAGGGGGTGTACGGGCTGTCATGGGTGGAATGACCCAATCTGAAAATGTACCTTCTGCTTCTCTTTGGGAGTTAGGCTAACTTGCCCAGCATACTCGGATATCAGCATTCATTACGGCGGTGGTTCTCAGTTGCTTGCATTCATAAGAATCACCTAGAGTCCTATTCAAATTCATATATCCACATCCCAGTATTTTTGAATCAGTGGGTTTGAGGCAGGGTCTGGGAATCTAAATTTTTAATAAAGCTCCAGGTGATTCTGAGACAAGTGGTGTTCCATCCATCTTTTGAAAACAGTGGGTTAAGGGAATATTAGATACTTGGATCCTCAGAAGAAGTGCTGTTTGCCTTTCACTGCTTTCCCTTCTCCCAACTCTAACGAGCCCTCAGATGTAGTCACGGCTGAATAAGCTTAAGTCACGCCAACGTGTAGTTTGTTTTACACAGAAATGGCTTTATGTGAATTGTCTGAAATTTTTGCCAGTGGCTTAACAATCACCGTAATGGGTATAAATTTCATGGGCTCAGACTCAGGGGTGAAAAAATAGAACTTAAAATTTTTCTACTCCTGTACTTCATTTCTATCTCAAGCTGGTGTAATAAAATAAAACCTCCGTTAAGCCAGTGATTTCTCCCATCATTTCAGGTTTAAAACTCATAATTTCCTTTGTCTTCTCTGTAGGGTTGATGCAAAGCTCACAGGGCTAACACAAACCCAGCAGAGGGGGGACAACTTCTTGCTTTTGATCTTAGTTGTGCGTTGGTCCCCCCTCTCAAAGTGTAACTTTTCTCGGGCTTCCCTGGTGGCGCAGTGGTTGAGAGTCCGCCTGCCGATGCAGGGGCCACGGGTTCGTGCCCCGGTCCGGGAGGATCCCACATGCCGCGGAGAGGCTGGGCCCATGAGCCATGGCCGCTGGGCCTGCGCGTCCGGAGGAGCCTATGCTCTGCAACGGGAGAGGCCGCGGCAGTGAGGGGCCCGCGTACCAAAAAAAAAAAAAAAAAAAGTGTAACTTTTCTCATTGAGTCCGCAGCCACATCCCCTTCCAAGCTGGAAATCCACTGAAGTGTGGTGGTTTCTTGACCTAATAATCCCCATTGGTGCTATGTGAGCTGCATCTTTGCAGGCCCACTAGTCGTTTCCCTGCAAGCTAACTTCGGCATCTCACTAGGGATGAGGTGGGGAGACTGCAGATGTTCTTTCATACCACTCTGGAGCCATGGGAAGTTCAAGGTGTTTCTTCCTGACCCTCTCAGGCCTAGACACCATATACCGTTACATCTGTTTATGATGTCATGGAGGCTTTCCCCATGAAGCTCGCCATCTCCCTAGAACTTACATAGGAATGAAGCATAAGCTCTCTGTTCTTGGATCCCTACAGTTTAAGGGGATCTATTTTCTTTCACCCCTGAAACTTGGCCTGGGGGTGGACAGGATGCTTCCCCCCTTCCAGCCACCTCTCTGTTCCCTCCCTAGTTCCCATCATCTTTTTTCCTCTCCTGGAGGTAAAGAAGGAGGAGGTGGACCATTAGTGGCTAGTAATATCCATTTCCTATATTTTCTGTCTTTTACCTGGACCCATGGCACTGAGCTGCTGAGAAGGCCTTCAGGGTATATATAAATGAGATACAGGGGAAAGAAACAAATTTATCCCCATAGCCTTACTTTTCTTCCCTTAGCCTAACAGCCTACTCTGGCCTGCTTGACATCTCTGGTGTGCAGGGTGGAGAAACAGTGCTGGTGAACGTGGCCGCAGGAGCAGTGGGCTCCGTTGTGGGGCAGATCGCTAAGCTCAAGGTAAGTGTCTTCCTCCATAACAAACATTTACTCAGAGCCCACAGCGTGCCCTGGGAATGCAGAGGTGAACACAGCAGACCTTTTGTCGTCTCAGGGAGTTTGGTCTACTAGTCGATTTCGTTGAGAAGCTGGAGATTGGGAATGATTGAGAAACGTGGGGGGAATGGGGAAAATGGCGCAGCAAAGATGACCTGAACATTGTAATTTGATACCACTGTAGGTCTCAAGTCAGGAATGGCCTCTGCTAGAGTAGTGAATTTGTAAGCAGTAACTATTTTCATAGTTTTTACTGAACTTTTCTTGTTACAACTTAATCTCCTTTCTTCATGATTGCCCCCAACAATTAAGAGGGACTTGATATCAGCCAACCAAGAGTCATCACCCACACGGCCCCATTGCAAAGGCTACTGCAGTCAGCCCAGAGCGGTGGGGCCTCAGCTTGGGAACTAACTCATGGGAGGCACGCAGGGCATGGAAACATTGCCTCTGATCTGGACAGGTGTCTGTGCTCAAGAGGTCTGATTTGATGGTAGGGGTACAAGACATCAGGCAGCTCACACATGGTCAGGATGTATCACATAGTGGAAATGTTCCAAGGTGATCTGGTTTGGCTTATCCTTTGCCAGAGGCTGGATGTTGGATGCAGGATCTAGTTTCTAGGGAAAGAGGGAGAATAGAGATGAGTACAGGACTACAACCAGCAGCCAAGGGTTTGGGCTGGTCTCCAGTGCTAATGGGAGCTTGGAATACAAATAAAGAGATGAGGCTGTCATACAGGTTGCAAATTTTGCAGTTAAGGAATTACATTAGTTTTCTAATGTTAAACCATAATAGCATTCTGAAATAACCGTTATTTACCTATGGTGTATTATGAATTTATACTTATGGATTTGATTTAATAACATTTCATATAGAATTTTTGTATCTATATTCATAGGTGAGTTTGGTTTGAAGTTTTTTGTTTGGAACTTATCAGTGTTTAGCTTTGGGTTATGCTAGACTTAACAAAATGAATTAGTAATACTTCCAAAATTCAAATTTTAAATGTTTTATTAAAACTTCAAGGGATTTTTGTTTCAAAAATTTGATAGGACATATTTTTTAATTAGGGAAGAGCCGTCTCTCTCCCTTTTCTTATCTTTTTCTTTTTTCTGGCTGTGCCATGCAGCATGTGGGATCTTAGTTCCCCAACCAGGGATCAAACCTGTGCCCCCTGCCATGGAAGCACAGAGTCTTAACCACTGGACCACCAGGGAAGTCCTGATAGGACTCATTCTTAAACCTATTCTTTTAGAAACTCCATTAGAGATTGCCATACTAAGAAGTTTGTGCTTAATCCTTGGAGGAATGACATGATTAATTCTGCATTTTAGAGAAATCTTTTTGACCCTGGGAGGTGAATAGTTCATAGGGACACAATACTAGAAACAAGAAGTCAGATTAGGATGCTCTTACAATAATTCAGATGAAAATTATGATACCCTGACAGTGAAGATGGGACGTCAGAGGCAGCTTTTAAGGATATTTGTTGAAAAAGAACAAACACCTGGTGATTGGATGTGGCTAGCAAGAGAAAGGAAAGCATCTCCTTTGACCCACATGTTTCAGGTTTGGATAACTGCGTGGTATCACCCGCTACAATAGAGGATAGAGGAGGAACAACAGGTAAGAAGCAAGGGAAAAAAAAGATTCCATTTTAGACACATTGATTATGAGGCCCCTTAGGCTCTCCAAGTGAGGATTGTTATAGGTCGCTGGAAATACTGATTTGGAACTCAGGAGAGAGGCATGGCTGGAGTTAATAAACAAGGGAATCATCTGCATGACGGTGGTAGTGAGGTCATAAGAGTAAATGAGATCATCTTATGAGAGTATAAGGTTAGAAGGCAAAAGGACCAAGGATAAGAGATTTTGCAAAATTGTTTTTTCTTGAATCATGAAGGAATGGAAAAAGCATATGGCAGTCGTTTGTACAGATACGTGTACGAACCCAAAGGCCTTTCCCCAATTGAGAGTGAACAGAGGCTGATATTCTGGTCTTCACGATACATTCAGAATAGAAGAGAGCTTTCTGAAGACCTACTCTCTATGTACCAATATAAGCTCTAGTCTCAACCTGAAAGTGCTTCTCAGGATGCACTCCAGTTCCTCTATGATTAGGCAGCACCTAGTCCAACGCTTTGGGCCAAATCACAGAACACGGGGCAGTTACCAGGAGGGCTGTCTTTGATATGAGAGTCCCAGGGCAGAGCCAACATTATAGTCTAAAGAGTCACTGCACCAAGAGATAGCATGCAAGTCATTGCAAGGGAGAAGAAGCCCCAACATAAACAGGAGAGTCAAGGGCTTCCCTGGTGGCGCAGTGGTTGAGAGTCCGCCTGCCGATGCAGGGGACATGCGTTCGTGCCCCGGTCCAGGAAGATCCCACATGCCGCGGAGCGGCTGGGCCCGTGAGCCATGGCCGCTGAGCCTGCGCGTCCGGAGCCTGTGCTCCGCAACGGGAGAGGCCACAGCAGTGAGAGGCACACGTACCACCAAAAAAAAAAAAAAGAAAGAAAGAAACAGGAGAGTCAAGCCAGCAGGTTGAAATGAGCTGCAAACCACCTAAACATAGGAGGGATCGGTGGGGTGGTCAGAGGCAAGCTGAAGTGATGGTTGGGTTGTATCATAGGCTAGTTTAGGGACGAATTTCGCCTAGGGGGTCTGTTGGCCCATTATATATGTGGCTCAGCACCTAGGAGGGTGTTCTGGAGGAACCTGGCCATTCTAGACTAGGAGGATAGACTTGGCCCATGCTTGTGGTTTATAAATGGTTTCCATTTTTCTCCCCATTTAAGGCTGCAAAGTTGTTGGAGCAGCAGGGTCTGACAAAAGGGTTGCCTGCCTTGAAAAGTATGGATTTGATGTTGCCTTTAACTACAAAACAGTAAAGTCTTTGGAAGAAACTTTGCAAAAAGCCTCTCCTGAGGGTTATGATTGTGATTTTGATAATGTAAGTACAAATTGGACTTAATATCTGATTTACTAGCAAAGCAACTAAGTACTATATGAGGGAATCTACTTCTAGAATTTCCATCTAAAAATATATGAGGAAAGCACATATGCCTTTTTTAAAAAACAGCTTTATTGAGATATAATTTACCTGTTTAAAACATAGAACTCGGTAACTTTTAGTGTATTCACAGAATTGTACAACCCTTGCCACAATTTTAGAACATTTTCATCACCCTGAAAAGAAATGCTTGTGTTCGTTAGCAGTCACTCCCCTTTGTCCCCCCAAAAGTGATATTTTGTGACTGGCTTCTTACACTTAGCATGTTTTCAAGGTCCATCCATATTGTAGCATGTATCATTTTTTCATTCCTTTTTTAAAAAATTTTTATTGAAATATAGTTGATTTGCAATGTTACTTCATTTTCTTTTTTAAAAAATAAATTTATTTATTTATTTTGGCTGCATTGGGTCTTTGTTCCTGCGAGCGGGCTTTCTCTAGTTGCGGTGAGCAGGGGCTACTCTTCATTGTGGTGCGTGGGCTTCTCATTGCGGTGGCACAGGCTCTAGATGCACAGGCTCAGTAGTTGTGGCACGTGGGCTTATTTGCTCCGCGGCATGTGGGTTCTTCCCGGACCAGGGATCGAACCCGTGTCCCCTGCATTGGCAGGCAGATTCTGAACCACTGCACCACCAGGGAAGTCCCTCATTTCTTTTTATGGCCAAATAATACTCCATTGTATGGATATATCACATTTTATTCATCCATCCATCGGTTGATGGGCAATTGAGTCATTCACACTTCTTGGCTATTATGTATAATGCTGGCTATGACCATTCATGTACAAGTTTTTGTGTGGATATATGTGTTCATTTCTCTTGACTACAATCAGAATTGTTGGGTCATATGGTAACTCCACGTTTAATATTTTGAGGAACTGCCGTACTATTTTGCAAAATGGCTGCACTATTTTACATTGTCACCAGCAATCTGTAAGGGTTCCAATTTCCCCAAATCTTCAGCAGAGTTTATTATCTGTCATTTTGATTGTGGCTATCCTAGTGAGTTTGAAGTGATATTTTGTTGTGGTTTTGATTTGCATTTCTCCAATGGCTAGTGATGTTGAGCATCTTTTCATGTGCTTATTGGCCATTTGTATGTCTTCTTTGGAGAAATGTTTGCTCAAATCCTTTGACCATTTTCAGTTGGGTTATTTGTTGAGTTGTCAGAGTTCTTTATATATTCTGGACCCAAGTCCCTTATCAGATACAGTCAATTCTCAGTATTCCTGGTCTATAAGTTCCTATAGAACTTTATGTTCTATAAAGTCACCACAAACACTGAACCATTGCTCCTACTGGAAGTGTGCACACACATGCACATATCTTACATAGATTACAATCTTTAGTCCTTCCTATAACTTCTCTTTTTATTTTAAAAGAGAAAATTTTTGTTTAAAAGTGTTAAGTAACTTGTCTGAGGCTGCCCCAGGACTAATCCTCCCACAGTTGGGATTCATACTCCATTGAGCTGGCCCCAGAGCTGGAGCTTCTTGAACCACTCTGCACTGCCCCCTACTGTCTTCATCCTCTGGTAATCTCGGTATGAGAGCTAAAAAAAGAAGGCAGACCCTTGGCCTTTTTTGACCTCAGCTGGGAACTTTGTGTCTCTTTTGCCACTAGCCACTCTGTCTATGTCTGCAAATGAGCAGGGAAAGCTCTATGAGTATTGGGGTTATAAATAATACTAGCAAGTAGTCCAGTTCTCAATTATGGAATATACTTAAAATGAGGATCATTAGTAATAATATCTCCTGTATAGGGTTTGCAAATATTTTCTCTTATTCTGCGAGTTGCTTTCACTTTCCTTTTTTTTCTTCCACTTTCTTGATGGTGTCCTTTGAAACACAAAAGTTTTAAATTTTTGATGAAGTCCAATTTAGTTTTTCTTTTGTTGCTTAGGCTTTTGGTGTCATGTCTAAGAAGCCTTTGCCTTATCCAAGGTCGCAAAGGTTTACTCCTATGGTTTTTTCCTAAGAGTTTTATCGTTTTAGCTCTTATATTTAGGTCTATGACACGTTTTTTTTTTTTTTTTTGGTACACGGGCCTCTCACTGTTGTGGCCTCTCCCGTTGCGGAGCACAGGCTCCGGATGCGCGGGCTCAGCGGCCATAGCTCACGGGCCCAGCCACTCCACGGCATGTGGGATCTTCCCGGACCGGGGCACAAACCCGTGTCCCCTGCATTGGCAGGCGGACTCTCAACCACTGCGCCACCAGAGAAGCCCTATGACATGTTTTAAGTTAATTTTTGTGTATCGTGTAAGGGAGGAGTCCTATTTCATTCTTTTCCGTGTGGATGTCAGTTGTTCTGCACCATTTGTTAAAAAGACTGTTTTTTTCCCCTGTTGAATTGTTTTGGCACTCTTGTCAAAAATCAATTGACTGTAAATGTAAGGGCTTATTCTGGACTCTCAGTTTAGTACTATTGATCTATATTTCCGTTCTCACACTGTCTTGATTGATGTAGCTTCGTAGTAAGTTTTGAGATCGGAAACTGTGAGTCCTCCAACTTTGTTCCTGATATATGGCTTCTGAGTTATTTTTCCATACTTTTAGATAAAGCAATGAGATTACTGAACTGGTCAGAAAACCCCAAATTATAATGAAGTAAAATTTACAAGTTATATAAGGTGTATTTCTGCAGTCAAATGAAAATGCCTAGTTTCTAATGTCTCTTTCCAACTGCGATTTTCTGCCCTGCGGTGCTAATTTAATCAGTGTTATTGCTGCTAAAACAAGTATTGTGAAATGATCATTGTGAGTTAATGATTCTCCTGAATCTTCTAGGGTTTAGATTATTTAAAGGTTTTGGTTTTTTGTTTCCCTGTCTGTTTAGGTGGGTGTAGAGTTTTCCAACGTTGTTATCCCCCAGATTAAGAAATTTGGAAGACTTGCTATTGCTATACGTGGGCCCATCTCTACATATAACAGAACCGGCCTCCTTCCCCCAGGTAATGAGCTCACGCACATGATCACAGGTGTAGAAAGACGGGACAAGGAGGAGATTCACAGATATGGTGTAGGCCAGTGACTATCAAAGTATTTAAAAGATTTCCTAATATTCTTGATGAAATAGTATTTATTAAACTAAAAACATATAACTGTGTATATCTGTGCTAAATCAGCTTATATTGGATTCTGACATAGAGAAATAACAGGCGCTGAAAATATGGAAGAAACAGAGTTATTAAAAGTTTTAGTTTTTTACTTACTGTTTTCTGCAAAGTTGTGAAAAGCCATGATTTGATTTAGAAATAGAACACGTTGTCCTGGCTGGAAAAAATGAGGGTTCTTCAGGATATTCGAGATGTGCTGGAGGTTTGGGGGTGGGTAGACGGTGGCTTAATGTGGGTGAAGGGAAAACAGGCTGCCATTTCCTTCAGACAGTAGTGGGCAGAGTTTCCTGCAGCAGCACCAAACTGACAATTTCCACTACAAGGGAAAGGGGCATGCGTTTTCTCTCGATCCCTAGAACGTCCTTGTTTTGCTTCTGTCCGCTGCCAGGCCCTCCATCCCTCACTTCTCCACTCTCTTATGCTGAGACCTTCCCCTCCCACCTCCATGCCCAAATAAGTCCAAAAGCAGTATCAACTAGAGAACTATGTTCATTAAATCTCAGTTTTCTAAGAGATGTCCTATAGGCCTCTTATTTTACAGATGGGGAGATGGATGGCCCAAAGGACCAGAGACTCTTTCAATCCTATTAGTGACAGACTCAAAATAAAAGCAGATCTTCTGAACTCCTCATACAGAGTCCCTTCTGCTACAAATGATTCTGTGCTGTTGGTGAGATTACAGATTTACCTGCGGTCTAAAAATTTAAAAAAGGAGAAAGGGCTTCCCTGGTGGTGCAGTGGTTGAGAGTTCGCCTGCCGATGCAGGGGACACGGGTTCGTGACCCGGTCCAGGAAGATCCCACATGCTGCAAAAAAAAAAAAGGAGAAAGAAGAACAAAAAGGAATCTTCCAGATTACCATTAGGATCCAGGCAACCACAAATAAATGGGTCATTTGTTCTATGATGGGCTTCACTCATGGGAATGAAACCTTATAACCCTGCTAGTTAACAATACCTCGGCTACACTGAGACAGGTGGGTGGGAGTGGAAGAGGCTGAGGAAGGCCCACTTGTAGATTCCCTGTTGGGTTGTGAAAAATCAAAGAGGCTACTTTCTCCAAGAAAGATACTCCAGGTGCACCTGGCAATCTTATTAGGGACTTTTTCCCCCCATATTTTTCTAATTGATGCTAAGCTAGCATCCTGGGAAATCTTCCTGCCAGTTGAGCAGAGGTCCAGGATGCATTTTCCTGACCACAGCCAAATATTTTGGATACAGTAACTTGATCTAGGCTTTTAAGCAATTAGTCTTTGCAAGTTCAGCGGCTCAGGGCTCAGGTTTTTGAGACCTATCTGGCCTTGTGGACAAGCTGGCCTTGTCCATTCCATTTTAATCAAGTGAGATTCTGCTCTGCCTCTGATCTCCAGAAATTCTAACATATTTCACTGTTAGGAGAGCTCGGAGGCAAGTACTTGTTTCCCCCAGCTTTCATGCCACATTTGTTTTCTACTCGCAATAAAGAAACCACATCCCCATCAGCATGCACAATCCCAGAAACAGTATTTCATCCTCTTCCAAGATGAGAAAATGAGGACTCCACTCCTTAACCCAAGAGAAATATGGCTGGGGTGAGTCTTCCGGAGAAGCACTCTTTCTGCAAGACTAATCTAGCATTTGGATGTGTCCCTCTCATGTCTCAATCGTCTTGCATCAGTTTCTTTTGCTTCAGAACAAAACCCTACTTTTCCTTCTTTATCTCTTTTTTTTTTTTTGGCTGCTTTGGGTCTTCATTGCTGCAGGCGGGCTTTAGTTGTGGTGAGCGGGGGCTACTCTTCTTTGCGGTGCGTGGGCTTCTCATTGCGGTGGATTCTCTTGTTACGGAGCATGGGCTCTAGGCGTGCAGGCTTCAGTAGTTGCAATGTGTGGGCTCAGTAGTTGTGGCTTGCAGGCTCTAGAGTGCAGGCTCAGTAGTTGTGGCGCACAGGCTTAGTTGCTCTGCGGCATGTGGGATCTTCCTGGACCAGGGCTCGAACCCATGTCCCCTGCATTGGCAGGTGGATTCTTAACCCCTGTGCCACCAGGGAAGTCCCAAAGCCCTACTTTTCTGACTGCTGACATTACTTTCTTCAAAGTAGCAAGTGGGAACTTGAGGCCTGAGTAATGCCAGTTATGAAGGAGGCCGAAGCTAGATTCTGCCAGTCATCTGGGCTCTTCCGGCCCTGATGTTCCCTGGGCATTTTCACCTGACTTCCTGGAACTTGTAAGACTATGCTCAGGTGCCATTCCCTCAGTTTCTGGTCACTTAGGATCCTTGGGAAAATAAACCAGGCAACCAATACAACCTTTTCTCTCACGCACAGAAGAGTACTATCTTTTTTACAGGCTGCAGGGTAGCCCTGTGCTTTTTCTACGCTGGTGGTTCTCAAAGTGTGGGCCCAAGACCAACAGCATCACCATCTCCTGGGGACTTGTTAGAAATACAAATCCTCGGGGCCCACTCCATCTCCACAGTCAGAAGCTCGGTGAGGGGCCCAGCAATCGCTTTTCACAAGCTCTCCACGTTATTCTGACACTTAGGAAAGTGTGAGAACCACTGTTTCAGGCTAACTCTTGGTATCTTGAAATGGCGAGGGCAGGGGCAGGTGTGGGATTTGCTGAGCCCCTTGATCTATTCTCTTCTTGGCTGGTAGGCCAGGGGAGGACACCAGTTGTTTTGCATCCGCTTTGAGAACAGAACAGAAATTGATAGATTTATGCCATAAAATGACTGTATTGAGCCATAAAGAAGAACACGCTAAGTATTGTGAATATCAGGGTATTCACCCTTGAGCAGCACAGAAACGTTTCACACGTTATCTTCAGGACCTCGTTCTGTTCCCTAGAACTGTTTGGGAAGCTTTTGGTGGACCTTGCTTCTGGCAGGTGACGGATGAACAGTTCCTGGCTGCCCGGCCTGTACGAGGACTCCACGTGTGTGTCGGTTTCCCATGGCTGCTGTAACTATTACCACAGACTCAGTGGCTTAAAACAACACAAATTTATTGTCTTACAGTTCTAGACGTCAAAAGTCTAAAATGGGTCGGCAGGGCTGCATTCCTTCTGAAGGCTCAACAAGACTTGTTTCCTCGCCTTTTCCAGTTCCAGAGGCCGCCTGCGTGCCTTGGTTCACAGTCCCTTTCTGCATCTTCAAAGCCAGCAGCACTGCATCTCCAAATCTCCCTCTCGCTCTCCCTCTCGCTCTCCCTCTCTCTCTCCCTCCCTCTCTCCCTCCCTCTCTCTCTCTCTCTCCCTCTCTCTCTCCCTCCCTCTCTCTCTCTCTGTCCCTCTCTCTCTCCCTCCCTCTCTCTCTCCCTCCCTCTCTCCCTCCCTCTCTCTCTCCCTCCCTCTCTCTCTCTCTGTCCCTCTCTCTCTCCCTCCCTCTCTCTCCCCCTCCCTCTCTCCCTCCCTCTCTCTCTCTCTCTCCCTCTCTCTCTCCCTCCCTCTCTCTCTCTGTCCCTCTCTCTCTCCCTCCCTCTCTCTCTCCCTCTCTCTCTCCCTCCCTCTCTCTCTCCCTCCCTCTCTCCCTCTCTCTCGCTCTCTCTCTCTCTCTCTCTCTCTCTCTCTCTCTCTCTCTCTCGCTCTCGCTCTCTCTCTTTCTCTCTCTCTCGCTCGCTCTCTCTCGCTCTCTCTCTCTCTCTCTCTCTCTCTGATCTCTGCTTCCATCATCACATATTTTTTCCCGACTCCAGTTTTTCTGCATCCCTCTTTCCCTTACAAGGGCCCTCGTGTGGGCCTACCTGTATAATATAGAATAATCTCCCCATCTGAAGGTTCTTAACGTAGTCATATCTGCAAAGCCCCTTTTGCCACGTAAGGTAACATATTCACAGGCTCTGGGAATTAGGATGCGGACGTCTTTGGGGGCCATTATTCTGCCTACCACAGAGTGCATGTTGATTTGTGGGCAGTCCCGTGGGTCAGAAAGGGTGGAGGAAACAGAAGGGAGCGCACTGGGAGAACTCTGACACGCCTCGTACCACCTGTGTTTTCACCACGGCCACCCGCCTGGACCCTGCTGCCCAAATGTGCCCTCCTGTTCACAGGCCCACCCCGGAGGCCGTCATCTTTAAGGAGCTTCACTTCGAAGGCCTCCCCGTCTACTGCTGGCAAGGAGAAGTCCGCCAGAGGCTCTGAAAGGCTTGCTGACAGGGGTCTCAGAGGTGAGAGGCTCCAGGGCCACTCCTCCACCAGATCCCCTTCCCTTTGGATGCTGCAGATTTCATTTCCACTGGGAATATGGGTTCATCTCACTGCTCCCCCTTTTATAACAAAATACCTGGAAGTCTTGTCTGCACTCACTGTCTGCAGCCCCTCTTTCCATTCTTTCTTAAACCCGCCTGTCGGATTTTGCACTGTCGCCATTCCACCAACACAGCTTTTGTCAAGGTCGCCGATGCCCCTCACACTGTGAACTCCAGTCATCGGCTCTTAACGTCATTTGGCTGTGGAGGGTATTTGACAGAGAGCATCGCTCCCTCCTTGCTTCCTTTGGCTTCCCTTAGCTCTTGGTTTTCCTCACTGATTGGTCCTCCTCAGACTCCTCTGCTAGCTTCTTTTCTTCTCTCCAAATTAATAACAGTGTCCCAATGCATGGTCCCTGGGCCTCTTCTCTCCTCTGTCCACACTCTCTCAGCCCTTTGTTATCTCATCCATGCTCTTGCTTTTATTTTCATTTTTTGCGGTACGCGGGGCTCTCACTGCTGTGGCCTCTCCCGTTGCGGAGCACAGGCTCCGGACGCGCAGGCTCAGCGGCCATGGCTGACGGGCCCAGCCGCTCCGCGGCATGTGGGATCCTCCCGGACCGGGGTGCGAACCCATGTCCCCTGCATCGGCAGGCGGACTCTCAACTACTGTGCCACCAGGGAAGCCCCACGCTCTTGCTTTTAAATATCAGTATGCTGACAGCTCCCAACTGTCTGTCTCCAGCCTAGATCTCTCCCCTGAGCTCTAGACTGTTCAGCAGCTGTGCTTGGATGTGCGATACGCTTCTCCATCTCTGTCTTAAAGTGTTAAAAACCGAAAACGTCTTGATCTTTCCTGCCAAACTTGCTCTATATATAGACCGCACCGTCTCAGTTATGACAACCTTTTTAGTTGCTCAATTCAAAAACGTTGAAATTATCTTTGATTCCTTTCGTTCTCTCATATCCATGTCTAATCTGTCGGCAAATTCTGGTGGCCCAACCTCGGAGATACATTCAGAATCTGCCCTGTTTCCCCTCCTCCACTGCCACCATCCTGGTCTAGGCAACCATCTTGTCTGGCCTGGATGTTGTGGTGGCCTCTAAGCTGCTCTCCCACTTTTTCACCCCTACAGACAATTCCCAACACAGCAGCCAGAGTGATCTTTTAAAGCATAAATCACACCAAGTCATCTTACGCTCAAAACCCTGCAAAGCTCCCCATTTCACTTAGAATAAACCCTGCGAGGCTGGACACTATCTGGCCTCCGTTACCTCTCTAGTTTCATTGCTTACTGTCTCTCCCCACACCCCTCCACTTCTCCGTAACTGCTTACTTAATTCTCACCCCCTCCTTCAAGTTTTTGCTGAAAACTGCCTTCTGAATGAGGACGCTTTGAACATGACCCTATTTTATATTGCAATCCCCCTTCACTGGTTGAGCCTCCTTATCTTACTTTGATCCATAGCAATTATCATCTTTTAACGTAATATACACTATAATTCACTTAATTGTCTGTCTCCCTCCCATGAGAATGTAGCCTCCCCGAGGGCAGCAGTATTCACGCGTTTTGTTTGCTGATGTATCCACACCACCCAGGATGGTCTGAATAGGCACTAGGTGAGCATTGTCAAGACGAAGGAGTGTTAGAGGGGCGTATATTTTGCCATGGCTCTTCCAGGTCCTAGAGTGGAGTCGTCTTATAGCCATGCCTTATGGATCCAGAGGAAGAATCCAATCGCTTTGTCCTGAGCCGTGATCATTTTCCCACCTTACGCCATGTGGAGTTTTAGTCAACAGAAATCTGCATAACCGAGGTGGCATGATTTTCGTTTCCCAGGAGAAAAGTGGTACCATACTTCCTAACCCCTGGCTTCCTGATCATTTCCAAATTCAAAGACATAGATGGCTTCCCTGGCATCCCCTGGAGCTTGGCGTTTTTCCCAGTCTAACACTCTCCGAGTGCTGGGCTGGGCTCTTTCCAGGGAGCTGGGAAGAGTGGGATGCGTTTAGAGTTCCCAGTGTGTAGCCTCTTTGTCCCTGTTGGTGAAATCAAACGTGATCACAGCTGACAGCAGACACCACTGTGCTGGTGTCCCAAATGCTTTCTTCCTACAAAGTGAACCTAATTATAATTTTGTTCTAAGTAACTAGTGAATTGGTTTAATTTCTCTCTCATCTACTTCTTTCTTTCTCATCCCTCCCCCTTTCTTTTTTTTTTTTTTCTTTGTGATACACGGGCCTCTCACTGTTGTAGCCTCTCCCGTTGCGGAGCACAGGCTCTGGACGCGCAGGCTCAGCGGCCATGGCTCACAGGCCCAGCCGCTCCGCGGCATGTGGGATCTTCCCGGACCGGGGCACGAACCCGTGTCCCCTCCATCGGCAGGCGGACTCTCAACCACTGCACCACCAGGGAAGCCCCCTCCCCCCTTTTTAAATACACTTTTTATTTTAGAATAGTTTTAGAGTTACAGAAAAATTCCTGAGAGTAGAGAGTTCCCATATACCCTGTATTCTATTATATCCTAATTTCCCATATTATTAACATTTTATATTAGTATTCACCCTCTACTTTTAACCTCTAAACTTTTGATTATAGCTTTTGACCCTTTCCAGGTTCTTGGCCTCTTCAAGCACAGGAATGAGCTGGGGCTTTCTATTGATAGTTAAGTGTTCAAATCCCAGCTTCCCTACATACTAGTTGAGTGACCTCAAGCAAATAAATAGTCCCTCCATAAATCCATAAAGGATGCTAAACCATCACTGGATACATTAGGGAAAAATAGTATAAGGTGACTTAGGTCTCCACATAGGACCTCTTTAAAATAATGTGAGAATGTGAATTAGTTCTATTTAGTAGACTGTGCCTTGTAGAAAAAAGAGAAATGAAAATCCTTCTTCACTAAATGAACTCTTCCCTCCCACACTCCTAAATGAATGTTAAACACTTACTGAACAAATCTTGGCTTGAAGGGAAGACATATTTTTAGACTGCCATCGTATTTACATTTCCTGAACAGGTTCTGCCTCTTCAGGGGTCAAACAGAGGTAATGATGCTACAGCATTGGGCTACTGGAAAGATGAACACAGATGATACCCTGCAAGGATGTCCCCTGCTCCATATGCTTCCGCCTCGTCTGAGATCATTACATTATTAAATTTTTTGTTCAATTTACTTAGAAATTAGTTAATTGCTTCCTTGTGACATTTCTCGTATTGTTATGCTGTGATCTGATGCCTATTATTAAACTCTTATGTGTGCTGTAATCTGTTACATACACTGTGTATGTGGGTCATGCCCCCCAAATGACTGTAAGTTCAAAGAGGACAGGCTCTCCACTTCCTAGTTCCAAGTTTCCCATGATGTACTGATAAATTTGTTGCTACAGTGAGAAGAGTATATAATTTAGAATATGAAATTAATCTATTATGTTTGTTGTTGTTTTGATACAGGGTAAAATCCAGTACCATGAACACATCACTGAAGGATTTGAAAGCATGCCAGCTGCGTTTATGGGAATGCTGAGAGAATTGGGGGAAGCAATAGTGAAAGCATGAACAAAAATGACACATGGAATCTCGAAATCATTTGGATGATTACTTAGTTTCTTTATAATCATTTAGTAAAAGGTATGCTGTCTTCATGATCTAAAAAACATTCATTGTAATGCATCTGATCTACCTAATAAAATATATTTAAGTGGAATATAATTAGCAAGAGAGAGGGAAAATTTCATGTTGAACAATGGCCAAGTGAACTTACTGCCTGCTATAGTTCCCTCAGGGTTGTGGTAGAAAATAATGGCTCTCGAGTCCAAAAGTTTACTGCTTCTGTGACCTTGAACTTCTGATTTTTCATCTGTAAAGTGAGGACAGTAACATCTGCTTCACATACATATTATACATTTATTTAAAACACCAGCATAACACGTGGCATATATTAGGTACTCAGTAAGTGTTAGCTACCTCCCTGCAAAAATCAGTGAATTTGAAGTCAAGATCACCACCCCTATGGCTTATGGTTACACAAGGAGAAATAACCATTGCTGATGTACACGGACTCAGGGGAGCCCCCATTGGTCCTCTGCGGGCAGGTCTAACGTGGCAGACCAAGGAAGGAATCTATCGCTCACAACAGCTACAAAAAAAGATAACATATGGGAATCTTTATAAGCCAACAAAAATGTGAGAGATTATTATGAAGAAAGCTTTGAAACATGACTAAGAAACACAAAAGAAGACTGAACATATGGAAGTTACCATGCTCTTGGACTGGGAGATTCAGTATCATGAAAATGTCAGTTCTGTTGATCAGTTCTGCTACCAAATAGAGGAGGGATCAAATTGGAGTACAAGGAAAAAATAAGAGAAAAAAGTGCGATTGTGTGTGTGTGTATAAAACCTCTGGAAAGATGTAATAACAAGAACTGAGGTGTGCCTGAAAGATGGGGGATAAGAGAAAAACTACACTTTTGTGCTTTTTGAATTCTGAATCTAATGAACAAATTTATTCACTATTACAAATTCAATTAAAAAAATTAAAGTCCCTGTGCTTCTGTGTCCCCTTCCCATGTGGGGGAAATAACATATGCATGAGAAAAAACTCAGGAAAAAGTGGGGTCACCCCTACGGCTGGGCACCCCCTGGTGTTTTTACCTCTCGAACTTGTCCACAAGTTTGAGCCTCCAGCAGCGTGTCAGCTCCAGGTGAAGGGTTCCTGCCCCAGCACTGGGTCCCGTGGTGGGTTCTGTTCTAAGGCTTCTACCCCAGTAGCTTGTGACTCTCGGTATCTGTCTGACTCTCCCACTCTGGCGGCAGTGGTTTACCCCGTGACCTAAGGTCTCTGCTGGATCTCAAGAGTTGTTGATTTTTTTATGCTCAATGTTTTTCTTGTTGTTAGGACAGACTGATGACACCCAAGCGCAATACATGCTGGACCAGAAACCAGAAGTCAAGAGCATGTACGTATCTATATACATATATACACATATATATATTATAAACATATATATATTAGTTGGTTTTTTTTTTTTTGGCCTCCCTGTGTGGCTCACTGGATCTTAGTTCCTCGACCAGGGATTGAACCCATGCCCTGGCAGTGAAAGTGCAGAGTCCTAACCACTGGACTGCCAGTGAATTCCCAAGAGGATATATTTTAAATTTTGATAATACTTACCATTTTTTCTTTGATGGTTAAGTGCTTTTAGTCTTTCACCTAAGAAACCTTTACCTATCTGTAGGTCATGAAATTTTTCTCCCATATTTTTATTCTGTAAGTTTTACCCTTTTAGCTTTTATGTTAGATCTGTGACGGAGCAGGGAATAGGGGATTGGGATTGACTGCAAAGGGGCAAAAGAGAATTTTCTGGGGTGATTTCAATGTTCTGTTTGGATGGGGATGACATAAGGGTGGATATGTGTCAAAACTCATTAAACAGTACATTTAAATGCATGCATTTATTGTATATAAATTATACGTCAATAAAGTTAACTTTTAAAAAGAAGAAAAATAGGTCCAGTACAAAATTTAGGCCACAAGACAGGAGCTTCCTTGCTACCAAAGTGCTATGGACTCCTGGCTTACTTGTAGGGAGAAAGAAGTACAATAAGCAGCCAAAGAAAGGCCAACATCTGTAAGATCCACAATCACACGTTACATTCTTCGTAGGGAAGCCTCCCAAGTGGGCACTGATATATTTCACCTTAAGAGGAGACAGGAAGAACAAAGATCTTCATGTTTCCCCCGTGCCCATCTAAATCTCTTTTCAGAATTTATTTTGGGCCCAACAGTAAAATAGGTAATTTTTTCCAAGAGACAAGCTAGTTTTTCATACACCACTTATGGAATATTCCATCTTTCCTTTACAATCTATTAATAACATGGTTCCACATCTAGACTCATCTGTTCTTTTTTTCCGTTACATTTTTAATTAATTTATTTATTTATGACTGTGTTGGGTCTTTTTTGCTGCGTGCAGGCATTCTCTAGTTGCGGCGAGGGGGGGCTACCCTTCGTTGCAGTATATGGGTCCTAGAGCACGTGGGTTTCAGTAGTTGTGGCACACGGGCTTTGTTGCTCCGCAGCATGTGGGATCTTCCCAGACCAGGGCTCGAACCTGTGTCCCCTCCATTGACAGGCAGATTCTTAACCACTGCACCACCAGGGAAGTCCCTCCATTACATTTTTGATTGGTTGTTGCTGGAGTTCTGGACAGTTTTTAACTACACCTATCAATCTATGCACAATTTGTGCATTTCTGAAATAAAGTATTAAAGAAAACAGTGCTCTTTTGAATACAGTATTTCAGATTAATGCACTTAGAACTTTTGCCGCAATATTTTAGCCTGATGCTTATGGCAAATCCATAACTGCTGCCAGGTAGCTAACTGGACTTGATATAACTCAACTGCATCAAGAAAATACGATTTTTGCCGGCATGTGCTATTATTCTACAACTCAGACATTTAGTTTATGTTCTGTGAACTGGTGTATATCCCAGGTGTACAAATCTTTTTCAGTGAAATCTTGATAGCAAAGTGGTGGTCAACATTCCATAGACATTCCCTGGTAAGAAAGAACCAGGCAGGATATCACCAATGACAGATTTTGTCAGCCCCACTGAAAAGGTTAAGCAAGATCTACAGGGATTCCAATTTTAAGGTAGTAAAGAATTCTGCCTTCTCCTCTGGAAAATCCAAAACAATATAGATGATAAGAAACAAAAATGGGGGGGAATTCCCTGGCGGTCCAGTGGTTAAGACATGGGCTTTCACTGCTGTGGACCCGGGTTCGATCCCTGGTCGGGGTAATAAGATCCCACAAACCACGCGTTGCAGCTCCCCCAAAAAAATTTTTAAGAAAAATTTAGGGGAAGCTGTAGAATGTTGTAATAAAAAAGACAGAAAATAACAGGTGATGGTGAAAAGATGAAACAATGATTTTACCGATTTACTTATACACTCCTGGTGGAATGTAAAATGGTGAAATTTAAAGAGGTGTTTTTTTGCAGCATTATTCACAATAGCCAAGGTATCAAAACTACCTCAGTGTCCATCAACAGATGGATTGGTAAAGAAAATGTGGTGTGTGTGTGTGTATATATATATATACACACACATACACATACACACACACAATAGAACATTATTCAGACTTAAAAAAAGAAGGAACTTCTGTCATTTGCAGCAACATGGATGAACCTGGAGAACATTATGCTAAGTGAAATAAATCAGAGAAAAACACTGTATAGTACCGCTTACATGTGGACTCAAAAAAAAAAAACGAATGCATAGAGTAGAAAGTAGAAAAGTGGTTGCCAGGGTTGGGTAAAATAGGGAGTGGTTAATCAAAAGGTGTAACTGAGTTATAAGATGAATAAGGTCAGAGGATCTAGTGGATAACATGGTGACTACAGTTTTTAACACCATATTGTATAGCTGGAGTTTGCTAAGAGAGTAGAACTTACATGTTCTTGCCAAAAAAAAAAAAAAATGTAAATATGTGAGGTGATGGATGTGGATGGTGTGGACTCATTTCACAATGTATATCAAATCATCATGTTATATACTTTACTTACATTTTTGTCAATTGTACTAGATTGACAAAATCTGAAAAGTGAATTTTATGTAAATTCTATCTCAATAAACCTGATATAAAAATTAAGAGACATATGTAAGCCCAAACAATAATATTTGAAGACATATACCGTTTGGAAGAATTTTACTGACCAGGAGAAAAAGCCACGACTGCCTTCCGAAAAGGTACTGATGAGATCCAGACGATTCACAAGGTGGAGGAAATCAGGGACTCAAAGGAGAGAACGTGCTTGAAAACACGCATAAGAGCGGTTCAGGCCCCAGATGCCACTCCCACCCTTCATGGTCAGGGACTGTCCATCACCCTATGAAAATTTCACCCCCATAGAAATCTGAGGTATCATCTTTCACCAAAGAGAACTTGAGAGGCTTTTAACTTGGGGACCCTGGCCCTGGAGGACATAAGGCTGAATACAGATTAAGTGGAATTCTGTATACGGGTGAACTCCAACCCCATACTACCATGCAGCTTTCTTCCACCTGTTCCAGAAAAATAGCCAGGCTTATGGCGCCTGGAAGCTTAAGTCCTTCCCTAGAAAAACTGTAGACCCTTCTGAAGAAATAACACTGCTCCAAGGACTGAGAGACACTGACATTTAGGGTCCCAAAGGCAAAATCTAAGTGAACACCCCCATCACCCTTCTGTGAAGCCCACAAATTGACCTAAGTCCATGCTCCCATGGACTCAAACTTCCAACCCAGAGAACCTGGACTTTGAGCTGGGAACATGGATCGAATCAGACTTCGGACTGTCTCTCTTGGGGAAAGTATGTACAACATGTGGTGTGGGAAGAAGGAAAGGGTGTGGTTATCAGGACAGACTGGGGCAGAAGCAGTGGATGTGCTCACAAGGGGAAAACTATTTCTCAGCCTCCCTTGCAGTTAGCTGAGGTTCATATGACTGATGTCTGGCCAAATGAAGAGTAGAAGTGATTTCTAAGCCAGAGGTTCCCAAACTTTCTTGGTTACAGCATCCTTAGTAGCACAATCCTTTTCTCACAGTGTCCCTGGGCTAAAAGAAATACCTGACAGTTCCATTTGCTAAATAGTTAGGTCCAAGCAACAGAATAGTATTAGTTGGTGCCATGTCCAGTAATTAGAGCTGTTTCCCTAAAACTTAAAATATCCTAGGAAGCCCCTGTGAATTCTCTACAGTGCCCTGGGACACCTTTGCACCAAAATGGGACCCAAGGTTCCAAGCTTTTCCAGGCCAGTGCTTAGAAACATTGTATAATGTTCCAGGTCTTGCTTTCCTTGTCTCTGGGACCTTGGAGGCCATATGTTCCAGATGACATGACTACAAAATGTTGGAAAGAAAAAGGTGGAAGTCTGACTGGGAAATAAACTTGTACTGAGTTAACGTCACTCTGATTTGTTGGGTTCTCTGTGGCTCACTGCGTACTCCAACTCTGTACTGTTCAATATGGTAGCCATTTAAGGCGACTAAGAACTGGAAATACGGATGGAGTGCCACATTTCAAGGTTTAAAAAACTGAGGCAGAGTAAATATTTTTCCATTAAACACAACTTTATTGTTTTGGTAGAACTACAATTCACTTTAACTGTTGCACGGCACAGGACGTTGCTGTTGTATTGTAATGCTTGTATAGGAACGTGCATGACTTCTAGTATTACAGATAAACACTTCACCAATCTAGTCAGTATCAACAGACTGATTCAGTTCAGATGATTTTTTTCTATGCACTGAAGTAACATCACAATGTGTCTACTTGGATATTTTATGTAGATAGTACAAGTTAAAGAACACCTATGCAGACAGCACAAATTACAGTGACACCTATATGTAAACCATAATCATAAATTGAGATACTTATTATTTTAACTGTAATATAATAAAATTATCTAGATTAAAAATCTGGAAAAATATTTAGATTTTTAATGAAGGCATATTAATGAGGCAGAATTCAGTGCAATACAGAAGCTAGTACCACAACGAGTACAGCAAAGAAAAAAGAGTGCAAGAGGGTACAGTGCACATTCGATGATGAGTAGCAAATGCAACTCACTGCAGGCACAGGAAAATGAGAAGGCTGTTTGTTGTACACAAGTGTTCAATACAGTAGACAATATTTAAGACAGCAGCTAATAGTTATTTCATTTTTTCAGCAACAGTTTATGATAAGTATTCTCCCAATAGTCAAAAAAGAATCCACGAAATAAGTCCTATGAAATGAGAATTACATTTCCAACAAAAAATTTAAACAATTTTTTTAACAATTTTTAGCAGGATTTCAAGCTTATACTTGGCCAGCTATAAAATGGTTTGAATTCTTGCATGTGTGCACACACGCACACACACACACACACACACACACGAATCTTCGATGGAGAGATGATAAAAGAAATGACCATTTTAATTATGATAATCTAGTTAGAAAATTATGAGGAAGACTTTAAAAGACACATAAAAATTGAAAATTTTAATTAACCTTCTAATTTTGCTCACAGAAGACAAGAAATTTCTTGTAATATCGAAGATCAATTGGTTCAAAATTAGAAAAATTTCAAGTACTTAGCTTTAGGTGTGTAATATAAGACACTGCCAACTGAAAACTCTGAGTACATTCTGTCTCAAAGAACATCAAAATTTATAAAGAAATGTCAATTCATTGTCTAAAAACTCAAACTCATGACAGATATTTTTGACAATTTTCCACCTGATAAAGAAGAAATTTCAGCTAGAGAAAAAAATTCGTTTCTATCACAAAGATAAGACTGAAGCTGTGTTAGGTCCAAAGACAGATATACTGGAATTTTAAAGCAAGAGAATGGTATTTCCCTCATTGCTTTGTTCCACTATATGGTAACTATTGAAAATATCTGTTCAGTTTTCTGAAGCAGACTCCAAGCAGACAGACATGAATACAGATGTTAAAATTCTTCCGTACATGTGTGCAAATGATATAATCACTGCTAGTTTATGAAACTGTTGAAAATAACGTTTTTAATGATCTTGTGTTCTTTACTGATACTCCTTGGTTGAATCATAAAAGAATTTTACAAAGATTTCCTGTACTGGGAATTCCAATTCAAGATTTTCTTGAAATGAAAGGAATGACTGCTAAGTATTCGAAAATCAAAGACAAAAAGTGGCAGTATCACACTGAATATGAGTGAGCTACATTTGAAGCGTCTTAGAGTGGGAAAAACTTGTGACCTACTCAGGTGAGAAAAATTAGTTAAAATTGAAACATTTCATAATATAAACAAAAAATAATGACTTTAGACATTTTTCTAACATGAGTCAACATGCAAATTGTCAATGTAATCAATAGCATTGTATAAATTGGCTGCAAAATACAAGAAAAATGTGAAGAATGGTTGATACTGATAAATTTAGTTTTTCCATTTATGCAATACATCATTGAATTTAATGGTAGTAACAGAATTGACAGAAGAGTTGAATTTATTTAAACAGATATTGCTTTGAAACTATATGCTTTTGTTTCAAAATCAAATCAATTCTTCCGATAAAAAGATGAACAACTTTGTAAATGTGGATGCAAATATCGAAGGAAAATAATTTTCTGATACTTGAAAAATTTAGGTATATGTAGACTAACAACAAAGTGCATTTGGAAGAACTATGTAAATCTACTTTTCAACTCTAAGTTTTATTAATCTCAATATGGCTCAAGTATTTCAAATAAAAATTTAGTGTATGAACTAAGATGTGCTGCAACTGTAAAATACACATGGGTTTTGGAGACAGTGCAAAAAAATAATATAAAATACCTCACCAATAATTTTTTATACTGATTATATGTTGATATAATATTATGGATATACTGGGTAAAACAAATTATATTATTCACCTGTCTCCTGTTACCTTTTTAGAGTGGCTACTAGAAAATCTGAAATTATTACGTGGCTCACATTCTATTCCTAATGGACAGTGCCACAGTAACTGAAACACCTTCCAAGTGGTGTTTTAGAGCCCTCTTCTTAAATGTGAGTAGTCAAAGATCACCAGAAGTTTGAGGAAAGCCTCCAAGGAGAAAGAGAGAAAACAAGTAAAAACAACTCAGAGGAAAGATAATGAAGGGAGCGGTAACACTAAAGGATACCATATTAGCATCCTCAGAGAAATGAGTATTTCACCCATGACACAAACAGAATATGATTTTTTTAAAAAAGGAGTAAGCAGAGAATCAGAAAATGCACTTGGAAATATAAATATGACAACAAAAATAAAACATTCAAAACATTTAGTAGCAGAGCTGGAAGATAAAAGTTGACAACAGCTTCCAAAAAGAAGGATAAAAATCAAAGACATGGAAGGACTGATGTCAGGGAAGATGGAGCAGTAGGAGGCGCCAGGAAGCCATCTCTCCACCTAGACAACAACTGTACTGGCAGAAAGTACCTAAAGTGATTATTTGGAACACAGGAGTCTATTTTAAGGCTTGTAGTGTCCAGGGGAAATCTTAAGTGGTAAACTGCAATGAACAGTGGTGGATTTTAGCCTTTAGCAGAGTAGCAGCTACCCATTCCCCATCAGCCAGCCCAAACATTTCTAGTTTGACTTGCTGGAGCCAAGGTGGGCAATAAAGACCTTTTCCTCCAAATACCAGGGTCCCAGGTCCTGACTGTGGATGGTTGCTTCTGATCAAGGAAGAGCAGACACAGAGGTGAGTGACCATTCTTCCAACTACCCCCACTGGCTAAAGTGGCTCCCAGGGGATTTAAAGCAGGGGTCCCCAACCCCTGGGCCACAGACCGGTACCGGTCCACGGCCTTTTAGGAACCGGGCCACACAGCAGGAGGTGAGCGGCGAGTGAGCAGCGAAGCTTCATCTATCGTTCCCCATCGTTCCCCATTGCTCGCATTACCACCTGAACCATCCCCACATGTGTGGGAGAATTTAGAAAGCCTCTGCCTCTGCCCAGGGAAAGACAGGCTCAGAAAGGACCTGAGAAAAGTCTAAGCATTCACCACAGACTGATCATTGGCAGAGAGACGACAACAAACAATAAAAAAAAAATCTGAGAAGGAGAATCTGATTTCCAGAGCTACCACACTACAGTAGTCCCCTGCCTTATCCATGGTCTGGCTCTGCACAGTTTGTTAACAGCTGTCAACTGCAGCCCGAAAACATTAAATGGAAAATCCCAGAAATAAGCAATTCATAACTTTTAAATTGCACACCATTCTGAATAGTGTGATAAAATCTCACACCATCCCGCTCCAACCTGCCCGGTATTCCCAACCAAAAACATCTTCTGCTCTCAACATCTATCCATCAACATCATGTTCGGTGATCCAGGATCACCCAAAGCAGATGATCCTTCTTCTGACACAGTGTCAGAAGGTCAATAGTAGCCTAATGCTATGTCACACTGCCTGTCATTCACCTCATTTCATTTCATTACATAGGCATTTTATCATCTCACATCATCATCCTAAGAATGGGCACAGTAGAATAAGACATTTTGTGAGAGAAACCACATTCACATGTTTATTACACAATATTATTATAATTCCACTTTATTATTATTATTTTTTTTGCAGTACGCGGGCCTCTCACTGTTGTGGCCTCTCCCGTTGCGGAGCACAGGTTCTGGATGCGCAGGCTCAGCGGCCATGGCTCACGGGCCCAGCCGCTCCGCGGCATGTGGGATCTTCCCGGACCGGGACACAAACCTGTGTCCCCTGCATCGGCAGGCAGACTCTCAACCACTACACCACCAGGGAAGCCCTCCACTTTATTATTACTGTTAATATTTTATTGGGACTAATTTATAAATTAAACTTTATCACAGGTGTGTATGTAAAGGAAAAAACATAGTATATATAAGAGTTCAGTACTATCTGCAGGTTCAGTCATCCACTGGGGGTCTTGGAACGTATCCCCTGCACATAAGGGGGGATGACTATATAAGATTCACATGTCCAGTTTTCAACAAAAAAAATCACAAGGCGTACAGAGAAACAGGAGATATGCCTGAGGAACTCAGACCTACTAGACAAAGACTTTAAAATAACTGTCAAATATGCTCAAAGAGCTAAAGGAAGGTTCTGAACATGTTAGCAGATCAAGAGAGAAAATGAAGAAGATTCTTCAAAGCAGGAAAAAACTGGGGAATATGTATCCATTAATGATTAATTTAAAAAGGAATGCTCTCCTTGGTCGCACTTTACAAAAAAACAAACCCATAAACATCTTGAATATCAATGGGGAAAAGCCCCAGAAGAGCTACAGGTAGATTTAGCAAAGCTGTAAGTTATCAGAACCACTCTATAGGGAGAGACACCTAAGGACTCCAGCCTGAAATAATCTTAGAACTTGTGAAAACAAATAAAAGAAAAACCTCATGCAAAATGAAGACTGGAAGCCCTGAAGGGAGAGCTCTCAAGCACATACCAGCTTACTCTACATTCCTCAGCAGGAAGAAAGACTTCTTCCTCGCCAACAACAGCCCAGCCAATGAGAAACCACTGCAACTCAGCCAATGATAAGCCACCACAACCCTGAATTCTCATTCTCCTCCAATGAACTTTCATTCAAAACAGCCCCTCCCAACTTCCTCCATTCCGCTGTAAAAAGAACACTCCTGACCTTCCTTCTCCGGACATGTCTATAAGTTTACCATAGTTTGCATGTCCCAAATTGTAATTTCTGTTATTCCCAAACAAACTCAATTTTGCTGGCCCCTGGGGTAGCCTTTAACTCTATGTTCATTAATGGGTTGAATAGGGATCTTTCTCTTCTAGTTAAAAGGACCAGGATGGAATGGGAAATTATTTCCACTCCAGATTTATTTAATTCAGCAAATCAGCTCACCGGCACCACAGATGATTCAACTAAAAGACCGACCACTAAAATCCTCAATTTTCAACTCCACCAAGTAGAGGCCCCTAAATGAAACACAAACCCTCCTGGTCTTTGCCATTAGTGCAAAAAGCCAGGACATTGAAGGAAAGACTGTCACAAGCTTAAGTGCACCAGGCACCCTCAATCCTCTAACCAGCTTCCCCAATTCCCAGGGAATTACAGGGTTTTTCCCCAATCCTTCCCCTCAATCAACTTAGAGAAACCACTCTCCAGCTTGGGAATGAGTCCCTCCATCCTCACTGACACCAGAGCTACAGTCTTGGGGCTCAACCTGTTACTCAAGAGCCCCTGACTCAGAGGATTAAAATGGTTCAGTGGGGGGGGGGTCTCAAAATAAACCTCCCCAGGTTCCTGTCTGTTAACCTATCTCCTTTGGTTTAGGCTAAGAGATAGCTACCCTTTTCTCTTTAGTTCCTCTATCCCTGTTCATTTATTGGGCCAAGATTCCTTAGAAAAAATGTCATGCTGGCATTTCTGCCAAAAGGAGACAATAAATCTAGAACTTGATAGCAGCAACCAAAACAGCCAACTGGATGAATCAAATGATCTAGCTTTTAATACATTACAGGAAAGCTTGATAAATCTCCCTACTGTTGATCAACTTCCCTCTTTCCTCTTCATACAAGAGAAGGAGAGAAGCACTTACTTACCCAAAAGCACGGGGATCACCATCACCCCATAGGGTACTAGAGTTGGCAGCTAGACCCTGGGCACGAGGATACCCCTTTTGCCTTAGAGTTATTCCTGCTACTGTCCTTTTAGTTAAGGCCACCAAAAAAATAATCATGGGATCCCCTCTAATTATCTCTGTACCCCCTACAGAAGCCCCACCTGTTCAACATATAATCCGGGGAAACCTGTCCGCACTGCCCCCAAACACTTTAAATTGCCATTAGAGTGGGAAAATGGACTTTATGCAGCTATCCTCACCCCATGGATACAAATATGTCTTGGTAATGATTTGTATGTTTTCCCACTGGACTGAAGCTTTCCCACGTAGACAAACTATTGCCTCTTCAGTAGCTAAAACTTACTGGAAAAAAATATCCCTACCTGATGAACCCCTCTTGAGCTCCACAGCAACCAAGGGACCTGTTTTACTGGTCAAATATTACAGCAAGTATGTGTTGTTTGGCCAAATCTTCAGTACTTTCACTGTACACATCATCACCAGGTTTCAGGACTAATCAAATGAACTAAGTGTCATCAAAACTCAATGGGGGGGGGGACTTCCCAGGTGGTGCAGTGGTTAAGAATACGACTGCCAGGGCTTCCCTGGTGGTGCAGTGGTTGAGAATCTGCCTGCCAATGCAGGGGATACGGGTTCGAGCCCTGGTCTGGGAAGATCCCACATGCCGCGGAGCAACTGGGCCCGTGAGCCACAACTACTGAGCCTGTGCGTCTGGAGCCTGTGCTCCACAACAAGAGGCCATGACAGTGAGAGGCCTGCGCACCGTGATGAAGAGTGGCCCCCGCTTGCCACAACTAGAGAAAGCCCTCGCACAGAAACGAAGACCCAACACAGCCATAAATAAATTAATTAATTAATAAATAAATAAATAAATAAATTCATAGTGGCCGCACCAATTTACATTCCCAACAACAGTGTCAGAGGGTTCCCTTTAAAAAAAAAAAAGAATACGCCTGCCAATGCAGGGGAAACGGGTTTGCTCCTCCATGCTGAGAAGCAACTGAGCCCACGTGTCACAACTACTGAGCCTGCGCTCTAGAGCCCGCGAGCAACAACTACTGAGCCCACGTGCCACAACTACTGAAGTCAGCACGCCTAGAGCCTGTGCTTCTCAACAAGAGAAGCCACTGCGATGAGAAGCCCGTGCATGGCAACAAAGAGTAGCCCCCGCTCACCGCAACTACAGATGGCCCATTTGCAGCAACGAAGATCCAACACAGCCAAAAATAAATAAGTAAATTAATTTTTTTTAAAAAAACACAAAAACTAGAGTTTAAAAAAGAACTTAATGGAGGGGGGCAGCAGAGTCAAGATGGCAGAGTAGGAGGACATGGAGTTCGTATCTCCTCACTAGTACAAGAATGCATCGAGGGGCTTCCCTGGTGGCAGAGTAGTTAAGAATCCTCCTGCCAATGCAGGGGACATGGGTTTGAGCCCTGATCTGGGAAGATCCCACATGCCGCAGAGCAACTAAGCCCATGCGCCACAAGTACTGAGCCTGGGCTCTAGAGCCCATGAGCCACAACTACTGAAGCCCGTGCGCCTAGAGCCCGTGCTGTGCAACAAGAAAAACCACTGCAATAAGAAGCCTATGCACCGCAACTAAGAGTAGCCCCCACTCGCAGCAACTAAAACAAAGCCTGTGTGCAGCAATGAGGACCCAATGCAGCCATAAATAAATTAAATAAATAAATAAAAAATTTTAAAAAAGAATGCATTGCAGCAATCCTTGCAGAGCACCTACTGGGTGCTAGTGGGGACCCTGGACACCTAAGGGGATGGGAGGAATCACTGCACAACCAGACTGGGGGTCGGGCCTGAGTCCCTGTGGTGGGAGCACTGAGTCCAAGACACTAGACTAACAGAGAACCTTAGGCCCCAGAGAATATTAATCAGTGTGAGCTCTCCTGGAGGTCATCATCTCAGCACCAAGACCCGGCTCCACCAAACTGCATGCAAACTCCAGTGCTGGACACCTCAGGCCAAACAACCAGCAAGACAAGAACACAGCCCCACCCATCAAAAAAAATGAGATGACAAGAAAATACGTTACAGATGAAGAAGCAAGGTAAAAACCTACAAAACAAAATAAATGAAGAGGAAATAGGCAATCTACCTCAGAATTCAGAGAAATGATAGTAAATATGATCCAAAATCTCAGAAATAGAATGGAGGTATGGATCAGGAAAATACAAGAAATGAAAATACAAGAAATGAAAGACCTACAAGAACTAAAGAACAAACAGTGATGAACAACAAATAACTGAAATGAAAAATACACTAGAAGGAATCAATAGTAGAATAACTGAGACAGAAGAACGAATAAGTGAGCTGGAAAATAGAATGCTGGGAATAACTGCCAAGGAGCAGAATAAATAAAAAAGAATGGGGCTTCCCTGGTGGCGCAGTGGTTGAGAATCTGCCTGCTAACGCAGGGGACACGGGTTCGAGCCCTGGTCTGGGAGGATCCCACATGCCGCGGAGCAACTAGGCCCATGAGCCACAACTACTGAGCCTGCGCGTCTGGAGCCTGTGCTCTGCAACAAGAGAGGCCACGATAGTGAGAGGCCTGCACACCGCGATGAAGAGTGGCCCCCGCTTGCCACAACTAGAGAAAGCCCTCGCACAGAAACGAAGACTCAACACAGCAAAAATAAATTAATTAATTAATAAACTCCTATGCCCAACATCTTAAAAAAAAAAAAGAAGAGAAAAAAGAATGAAAAGAATCAAGGACAGTCTCAGAGACCTTTGGGACAATATTAAAGCACCAACATTCAAATTATAGGGGTCCCAGAAGAAGAGAAAGAGAAAGGGTCTGAAAAAATATTTGAAGAGATCAGAGTCGAAAACTTCCCTAACATGGGAAAGGAAATAGCCACCCAAGTTCAGGAAGCACAGAGAGTCCCATACAGGATAAACCCAAGGAGAAACATGCCAAGACACATATTAATCAAAATAACAAAAGTTAAATTCAAAGAAAAAATATTAAAAGCAGCAAGGGAAAAGCAAAAAACAACATATGAGGGAAACCCCATAAGGTTATCAGCTGATTTTTCAGCAGAAGCTCTTCAGGCCAGAAGGGAGTGGCAGGATACATTTAAAATGATGACAGGGAAAAATCTATAACCAAGATTACTCTATGCAGCAAGGATCTCATTCAGATTTGACAGAGAAATCAAAAGCTTTACAGACAAGCAAAAGCTAAGAGAATTCAGCACCACCAAAGAGCATTACAAAAAATGCTGAAGGAACTTCTCTAAGCGGGAAACAAGAGAAGAAAAAACCCACAAAAACAAACCCAAATCAGTTAAGAAAATGGTAACAGGAATATACATATCGAAAATCACCTTGAATGTAAATGGATTAAATGCTCCGACCAAAAGACACAGACTGGCTGAATGAATACAAAAACAAGACCCATATATATGCTGTCTACAAGAGGCCCACTTGAGACCTAGGGACACATACAGACTGAAAATGAGGGGATGAAAAAAGACATTCCATGTAAATGGAAATCAAAAGAAAGCTGGAGTAGCAATACTCATATCAGACAAAATAGACTTTAAAATAAAGACCGTTACAGGAGAAAAGGACACTACATAATGATCAAGGGATCAATCCAAGAAGGAAACATAACAATTATAAATATTTATGCACCCAACATAGGAGCACCTCAATACATAAGACAAATGCTAACAGCCATAAAAGGGGAAATCAACAGTAACACAATAAATAGTGGGGGACTTTAACACCCCACTTACACTAATAGATCATGCAGACAGAAAATAAATAAGGAAACACAAGCTTTAAATGACACAATAGACCAGACACACTTAATTGATATTTACAGGACATTCCACCTCAAAGCAGAAGAATACACATTCTTCTCAAGTGCACATGGAATGCTCTCTAGAATAGCTCACATCTTGGGTCACAAATCAAGCCTTGGAAAATTTAAGAAAATTGAGATTGTATCAAGCCGCCTTTCTGACCACAATGCTATGAGATTAGAAACCAATTACAGAAAAAAAACTGTAAAAAACAGAAACACATGGAGGCTAAACAGTACATTGCTGAATAACCAAGAGATCACTGAAAAAAAAATCAAAGAAAAAACTTTAAAATACCTACAAACAAATGACAATGAAAACATGACAATCCAAAACCTATGGGATGCATGGGCTTCCCTGGTGGCGCAGTGATTAAGAAACTGCCTGCCAATTCAGGGGACACGAGTTCGAGCCCTGGCCCAGGAAGATCCCACATGCTTCAGAGCAAAAGCCCATGCACCACAGCTACTGAGCCTGCACTCTAGAATTTGCGTGCCACAACTAAGCTCACGTGCCTCAACTACTGAGCCCGCGTGCCACAACTACTGAGCCCGTGTGCCAAAACTACTGAAGCCCGTGCACCTGGAACCCGTGCCCTGCACCAGAGAGGCCACTGCAATGAGAAGCCCGCACGCCACAACCAGAGAAAGCCCGCATACGGCAACAAAGACCCAATGCAGCAAAAAAAAAAAAAACAAAACCAACCTATGGGACATAGCAAAAGCGGTTCTAAGAGAGAGTTTTACAGGAATACAATCCTACCTCAAGAAACAAGAAAAATCTCAAATAAACAATCTAACCTTACAACTAAAGCAACTAGAAAAAGAACAAAGAAAAACTGAAGTTAGTAGAAGGAAAGAAATCATAAAGATCAGAACAGAAATAAATAAAATAGAAATGAAGAAAACAATAGCAAAGATCAATAAAACTAAAAGTTGGTTCTTTGAGAAGATAAACAAAATTGATAAACCTTTAGCCAGACTCATCAAGAAAAAAAGGTAGAGGATTCAAATCAATAAAATTAGAAATGAAAAAGGAGAAATTACAAGTGACACTGCAGAAATACAAAGGGTCATGAGAGACTACCACAAGCAACTACATGCCAATAAAATGGACAACCCAGAAGAAATGGACAAATTCTTGGAAAGGTACAACTTTCCAAGACTGAACCAGGAAGAATTCGAAAATATAAACAAACCAATCACAAGTAATGAAATTCAAACTGTGATAAAAAAAATTTTTCAACAAACAAAACTCCAGGACCAGATGGTTTCACAGGCGAATTCTATCAAACATTTAGAGAAGAGTTAACATCTATCCTTCTCAATCTCCTCCAAAAAATTGCAGAGGGAGGAACACTCCCAAACACGTTCTACAAGGCCACCATCACCCTGATACCAAAACCAGACAGAGATATCACAAAAAAAGAAAATTACAGACCAATATCACTGATGAACATAGACACAAAAATCCTTAACAAAGTACTAGCATACAGAATCCAACAACACATTAAAAAGATCAAACACCATAATCAAGTGGGATTTATCCCAGGGTTGCAAGGATTCTTCAGTATACACAACACAATCCATGTGATACACCATATTAACAAATTAAAGGATAAAAACCATATGATCATCTCAATAGATGCAGAAAAAGCTTTTGACAAAATCCAACACCGATTTATGATAAAAACTCTCCAGAAAGTGGGCACAGAGGGAACCTACCTCAACATAATAAAGGCCATATATGACAAACCCACAGCAAACATCATTCTCAATGGTGAAAAACTGAAAGCATTTCCTCTAAGATTAGGAACAAGACAAGGGTGTCCACTCTTGCCACTATTATTCAACATAGTATTGGAAATCCTAGCCACGGCAATCAGAGAAGAAAGAGAAATAAAAGGAACACAAATTGGAAAAGAAGTAAAACTGTCAGTGTTTGCAGATGACATAATACTATACACAGAAAATCCTAAGATGCCACCAGAAAACTACTACAGCTAATCAGTGAATCTGGTGAAGTTGCTGGATACAAAATTAATGCACAGAAATCTCTTGTATTCCTATATCCTAATAACGAAAGATCAGAAAGAGAAATTAAGGAAACAATCCTATTTTCCATTGCAACAAAAAGAATAAAATACCTAGGAATAAACCTACCTAAGGAGGCAAAAGACCTGTATGCAGAAAACTTTAAGATATTGATGAAAGAAATAAAAGACAACACAAACGGAGAGATATACCATGTTCTTAGATTGGAAAAATCAATATTATGAAAATGACTATACTACCAAAGCAATCTACAGATGCAACATAATCCCTATCAAATTACCAATGGCATTTTTCACAGAATTAGAACAAAAGATTTTTTTGTATTGAAGCACAAAAAACCCCAAGTAGCCAAAGCAATCTTAAGAAAAATAGAGCTGGAAGAATGGAGGAAATCAGGCTCCCTGACTTCAGACTATACTACAAAGCTACAGTAATGAACACAATATGGTACTGGCACAAAAACAGAAATATAGATCAATGGAACAGGATGGAAAGCCCAGAGATAAACCCATGCACCTAGGGTCACCTAATCTATGACAGAGGAGGCAAGAATATACAATGGAGAAAAGACAGTCTCTTCAGTTAGTGGTGCTGGGAAAACTGGACAGCTACATGTAAAAGAATGAAATTAGAACACTCCCTAACACCATACACAAACATAAACTCAAAATGCATTAAAGATCTAAATGTAAGACCAGACACTACAAAACTCTTAGAGGAAAACATAGGAAAAACACTCTTTGACATAACTCTTAGAGGAAAACATAGGAAAAACACTCTTTGACATAAATTACAGCAAGATCTTTTTTGACCTACCTCCTAAAGTAATGAAAATAAAATCAAAAATAAATAAATAAAACCTAATTAAACTTAAAAGCTTTTGCACAGCAAAGCAAACCATAAACAAGACGAAAAGACAACCCCCAGAATGCGAGAAAATATTTGCAAATGATGCAACTGACAAGGGATTAATCTCCACAATATACAAACAGGTCACGCACCTCAATAACAAAAAAGAAAATCCAATCAAAAACATGGGCAGAAGACCTAAATAGCCTTTCAGCAAAGAAGACATACAGATGGCCAAGAGGTACATGAAAAGATGTTCAACCTAATTATTGGAGAAATGCAAATTAAAACTAAAATGATGGGGCTTCCCTGGTGGCGCAGTGGTTGAGAGTCCACCTGCCAATGCAGGGGGCACGGGTTCGTGCCCCAGTCCAGGAAGATCCCACATGCCGTGCAGCGGCTAGGCCCATGAGCCACAGCTGCTGAGCCTGAGCGTCCGGAGCCTGTGCTCCGCAACGGGAGAGGCCACAACAGTGAGAGGCCCGCATACCACAAAAAATAAAAAAACTACAATGAGGTATCACCTCACAGCGGTCAGAATGGCCATCGTTAAAAACTCTACAAACAATAAATGCTAAACAGGGTGCAGAGAAAAGGGAACTCTCTTGAACTGTTGGTGGGAATGTAAATTGATAAAGCCACTATGGAGAACAGTATGAAGGTTCCTTAAAAATATAAAAATAAAACTACCATATGACCCAGCAATCCCACTACGGGGCATATATCCTGAGAAAACCATAATTCAAAATGACACATGCACCCCAATGTTCAGTGCAGCACTATTTACAATAGCCAAGACATGGAAGCAACCTAAATGTCCATCGACAGACGAATGGATAAAGATGTGATATATATACATAATGGAATATTACTCAACCATAAAAGGGAACGAAATTGGATCATTTGTAGAGACGTGGATGGACCTAGAGACTGTCATACAGAGTGAAGTAAGCCAGAAGAAGAAAAACAAGTATCGTGTATTAACACATGTATGTGGAATCTAGAAAAATTGTACAGGTGAACCTATTTGCAAAGCAGAAATAGAGACACAGAGAACAAACGTATGGACACCAAGGGGGAAAGGGGTGTGGGATGAATTGCGAGATTGGGATTGACATATATACACCATTATGTGTAAAAGAGACAACTAATGAGAACCTGCCGTATAGCACAGCTAACTCTACTCAATGTTCTGTGGTGAACTAAACGGGAAGGAAATCCAAAAAAGAGGGGATATATGGATACATATAGCTGATTCACTTCAATTTACAGCAGAAACACAACACTGTAAAGCAACTATACCCAATTTAAAAAAAAAAAAAAACTCAATAGTCAAAATTTGTGGAAATCCTCCAAAGACTTTGGCCAAAAGCACTGCCTCTGGTCCTTCTCAATCTCAAGTCCACTCGTTTTGGAACTCATAAACTCTCACCCTTTGAGCTAACTGCTGGGCACCCCATGCATCTAGCTCCTGCCTCTTTCATCTACAACTAATGAAACAAGATATACTGCAATGTTGCATAGGTCTAATTACATCTATTAAAAATAACCATGCTTTAATAGAGCAATCCTTTTAAAGATGAAGACGTCAAACGCCACACTTCGCAGCCTGGAGATTTCTTTATTGGAAAAGACATCTCCACAAAACACTTTATTCAACCATGCTGGAAAGGCTTTTATCAAGCGTAACTGACCAATCCTTGCGCCACCAAACTCCAAGGAGTTGACTCCTGGACCCACGTGTCTCATCTAAAGGAAGCCTCAAACCCTTATGGGACCTGCACACCAACTGATGACCTCACCCCGAAGATTTCCAAGAACTGAAGCAGACGACAGCCAAAGGAGACAGCTTTCCCAAAATGATGAGACCAGGCCTGTATACCCTTTTCTTGCTCTTGTTTCTTACCTTATTTTCCCCCTTTCTTGGAAAGGCAATGCTCTTGTCCACATCTCCCAATCCATTGCAAAAGGGGAAAACCTTTCTGTTGGACCTGTCACCAGAAACTCCAGTCTGTTCACGATGGCTGAGACCCCTTGGTCTTATCTGTAACCAGTTTCTCTTTAATCCCATGTCACTGCCAATTATATCTACAAGCCTATGGATGTTACCTACTGGGTTAGGCTATAACAACTAGATGTTCCCATACCTGTTTCAATCTTTCTCAAGCCATAACCATATTAGCTCAACCTTGCTCTTTTTACAAAATACATACCTTTTAATCTCTTTTAAAAATTTTATTTTGGCTGCGCTGGGTCTTTCTTGCAGCACATGGGCTCTTCGTTGCGGTGCACGGGCTTAGTTGCAGTATGTGGGCCCAGGGATCGAACCCGGGCCCCCCACATTGGGAGCACGGAGTCTTAACCACTGGCTCACCAGGGAAGTCCCCCTTTTTAGCCTTTAAATGCAGCTTTTATGTGGATGCAAGGTTGCTCTAAGGCAGGCGTATCTATAGACTTTAATGATTCAAGAAAAAGCAAAGTCATTAGGTGACAACTTAAAGTTGAAAGATGGAAAGATGGAGAGTTTAATACCTGCAAAGGATGGTTTGATAATTTTAGAAAGAGGTTTGGCCTAAAAAAATGTCAAGGTAACAGAAATAGCTTCTTCCGACCAAGAGGCAGCAGACTTCCCCAGATGCCACTAAGAAAATTGTTGAGAAAGAATATCTGCCTAAACAGGTTTTTAATGCAGATGTTTAAGTGCCGTATTATGGGAAAAAATGCCACAAAGGACATTTATTAGTAACAACAAGAAGCAAGCACCAGGATTTAAGGCAGGAAGGGACGGGATAACTCTGTTTTGTGCAAATGCAGTGGAGTTTATGATCAGGGCTGCCCTCAACTATGAAGCTGCTGACACGGAACCTTGAAGGGAAAAGAGAAACACCAGCCGGGAAATAACACTTTCTGCACTGGTTCCATCAGTGCTTTGTCCCTGAAGTCAGGAAGTAACCTGCCAACAAGGGGCCGCCTTTTAAAGTCCTTTTGATATTGGACAATGCCCCTGGCCACCCAGAACCCCATGAGTTCAACAATGAAGGAGTCAAAGTGATCTACTTGTCCCCAACATAACATCTCTAATTCAGCCCCTGCAGCAGGGGGTCATAGGACCTTTAAGGCTCATTCCACATGGTACTCTACGGAAAGGACTGTCAGTGCTATGGAAGAGAACTTAGGACATCATTACAGTCTGAAAGGATTACATCATTAAAGACACCATCGTTGTTAAAAGAAAAAGCCATGAAAGCCATCAAGCCTGAAACAATAAATTCCTGCCGGAGAAAACTGTGTCCAGATGTGCATGACTCCATGGAACTTACAACAGAGCCAACCAAGGAAATGATTAAAGAGATTGTGGATATGGCAAAAAAGTGGGGGGGGTGAAGGGTTTCAAAACAGGATCCTGGAGAAACTTAAGAGCTAACAGAATGAAAAGATGACTTGATGGAGGTGGGTGCCTTCTGATGGATCTGGGTACAGTGAATTGAAACCTTCTGGAAAGGAGTCACCATTCTAGACGCCACTAAGAACATTCGTGATTCATGGGACAAGGTCAAAATACCAACATGAACAAGAGTTTGGAAGAAGTTGATTTCAACCCTCATGGGTAACTTTGAGGGGTTTAAGACTTGAGTGGAGGAAGTAACTGCAGGTGTGGTGGAAATAGCAAGAGAACTAGAATTACAAGTGGAGCTTAAAGATATGACTCAATTGCTGCAATTTCATAATAAAATGTTTAAGGAATGAGGAATGTTTCTTATGGATGAGCAAAAAGAGTGGTTTCTTGAGATGGAATCTACTCCTGGTGAAGAACGCTGAAATGACAACAAAGGATTTAGAATATTACATACATAAACTTACTTGGCTAAAGCAGCAGCGGGGTTTGAAAGGACTGATTCCAATTTTTTTTATTATTTATTTATTTATTATGGGCTGTGTTGGGTCTTTGTTGCTGTGCACGGGCTTTCTCTAGTTGCGGCGAGCGGGGGCTACTCTTCGTTGCGGTGTGCAGGCTTCTCATTGCAGTGGCTTCCCTTGTTGTGGAGCACGGACTCTAGGCGAGCGGGCTCAGTAGTTGTGGCACACGGGCTTAGTTGCTCCGTGGCATGTGGGATCCTCCCGGACCAGGGCTCGAACCCACGTCCCCTGCCTTGGCAGGCCGATCCTTAACCTCTGCGCCACCAGGGAATTCCCTCCAATTTTGAAAGAAGTTCTGGTGTGAGTAAAATGTTATCAAACAGCACTGAGAGCTACTGAGAAATTGTTCATGAAAAGAAGAGTCAACCAATACAGCAAACTTCAATGTTGTCTTATTTTAAGAAATTGCCCCAGCGACCCCAACTCAGCAACCACCACCCTGATCAGTCAGCAGCCATCAATGAGGCAAGACCCTCCACCAGCAAAAGGACTGTGACTTGCTAAAGGCTCAGATGCATTTTTTTTAGCAATAAACTATTTTTTAATTAAGGTATGCACATCGGTTTTTTAGACATAATGGTATTGCACAATTAACAGACTACAGTAGAGTGTGAACATAACTTTTCTTTTTTTGCGGTACGTGGGCCTCTCACTGTTGTGGCCTCTCCCATTGTGGAGCAACAGGCTCCGGATGTGCAGGCTCAGCGGCCATGGCTCACGGGCGCGGCCGCTCCGCGGCATGTGGGATCTTCCCGGACCGGGGCACGAACCCATGTCCCCTGCATTGGAAGGCGGACTCTCAACCACTGCGCCACCAGGGAAGCCCTGAACATAACTTTTATATGCACTGGGAAACCAAAAAATTTGTGCAATCCAATTTAGGCAACATTTGTTTTACTGCAGCGGTCTGGAAGTAAACCCACACTATATCCAAGGTATGCCTGTAAACACAAAGATACACAAATCTAGACAAACTATAATCAAATTGTCAAAATCCAAAGACAAAGAACCTTGAAAGCAACAAGAGGAAGTAACTCATTGTATAAAAGGGATCCTCAATGAAACTATCTTATTTCTTCTCAGAGACCTTGGAGACCAGAAGTCTGTGGGTTGATTTATTCAAAGTGCATAAAGAAAAAAAACTGTTGGTTGAGGATTCTATATCTAGCAAATCTGTTTATCATAATAAAGTTCATTAATGAAAAGATCACGGCTAACATCATACTTAACAGTGAAAAACTGAAACCTTTTCCTCCAATATCAAGAATAAGACAAGGATACCCACTTTAGTCACTTCTATTCAACACAGTACTTGGGTCCTAGCCAGAGCAATCACACAAGATAATGAATTAAAAGCCATCCAGCTTAGGAAGAAAGAAGTAGTATTATCTCTTTTCACAGATGACATGATCTTATGTGTTGAAAACCCTAAACATTACACACACACATACACACACACACACACAAAACTGTTGAACTAATAAGCAAATACAGCAAAGTTACACAATATAAAATCAAAATTCAAAAATCAGTTGCATTTCTAAACCCTAACAGTGAATGATCCAGAAAGGAAATTAAGAAAACAATTCTATTTACACTATCATCAAAAAGAATAAATTACTTAGGAATAAACTTAACCAAAGAAGTAAAAGACTTGTACACTGGAAACTACAAAACACTGCTGAAAGAAAAGTTGACACAAATGAATGGAAAGACATACCATGTTTACGGACTTGAAAACTTAATATTGTTAAAATATTTATACTACCCCAAGTGGTCTTTCACAGAAACACAAGCAACCATCCCCAAATTCATATGGAATCTTAAAGGACCCCAAATAGCCAAAACAATCTCAAGAAAGAAGAAAAACGCTGGAGGCCTCACATGTCCTGATTTCAAAACATACTACAAAGCTACAGTAATTAAAACAGCATGGTACTGGCATAAAGACATACAGACCAATGGAACAGAGAACCCAGATACACACCAGTGCATATGGCCAAATGATTTTCAACAAGGGTACAAAGACTACACAATGTGGAAAGGATAATCTCCTCAACAAACGGTGCGTGGAAAACTTGACACCCACAGACAAAAGAATGAAGACGGACCCTTATACCACACACAACAATTAACTCAAAATGGATTAAAGACCTAAATATTAAGACCTGAAGCGATAAAACTCCTGAAAGAAAATATAGGAGGAAAACTTCATGACATAGGATCTGGCAATGATTTCTTGTCTATGACACCAAAAACACAAGCAAAACAAAGCAAAAACAAGCAAATAGGACTACATCAAACACAAAAACTTCTACATAGCAAAGAAAATCAAAGCAGTGAAAAGGAATGGAATAAGAAATGTAATTTTTCATTAAAAAAAGAGACAAAAGACTTGAACAGACATGTCTCTAGAGAAGACATAGAAATGTCTAATGAGTATATGAAAAAATGTTCAACATCACTAATCATCAGGGGAATGCAAAGCAAAACCACAAGATATCATCTCATACCCGTTAGGATGGCCACTATCAAAACACAGAAAATAGTTAAGTGTTGCAAGGATGTGGAGAAACAGGAACCCTTTGAGCACTGCTGGTAGGAATGTGAAATGGGTGCAGCTGCAGTAGAAAACAGCATGGAAGTTCCTTACAAAATTAAAAATAGAATTATCATGATTCAGCAATCTCGCTTCTGAGTATATACACAGAAGACTGAAAATAGATCTCGAAGATATATTTGCAAACCCATGTTCACTGCAGCATTTTTCACAATAGCCAAGATAGAAGCAACCTAAATGTGTATTGATGGATGAATGGATAAAGAAAATGTGGTATCTACATACAATAGAATATTATTCATCCTTAAAAAAGAAGGAAATCCTGTTGTACGCCATGACATGGATGAACCTTGAGGGCATCCAGCAATTCCACTTCTAGGTATGTATCTCAAAGAACTGAACACAGGGACTCAAACAGTATTTGCACACCACTGTTCATAGCAGTGTTATTAACAAGAGCCAAAATGATGGCAATAACCTAAACGCCCATTGAAAAATGAATGCACAAATCATGTGGTATATACTTACAACAGAATATTACTCAGCGTTAAAATAATGAAAAAAATGAAATTCTGACACGATACAACATGAACCTTAAAAACACCATGCTAAGTCAAACAAGCCAGACACAAAAGGACAAGTACTGAATGATTCCATTTATACGAAGTGCCTAAAATAGTCAAAATCATAGACAAATGAAAAAAAAGTCAAATAGTGGTTACCAGGGGCTTGGGGGAGGAGAGAATGGGGAGTTAATGGTTAACGACTAAGTTTCAATTAGGGATGATGGAAAAGTTCTGGAGGGACTTCCCTGGCGGTCCAGTGGTTAAGACTCCATTCTTCCACTGCAGGGGCCATGGGTTCGATCCCTGGTCAGGGAACTAAGATCCCACATGCCACACGGTGTGGCCAAAAAAAAAAGTTCTGGAGATGAATAGTGGGAATGATTGCACAACAGTGTGAATGTACTTAATGCCACTGAAGTGTACACCCAAAAGGAATTAAAATGGTCAATTTTATGTTATGTATGTTCTACCACATTAAAAAAGAACTCTAGGGACTTCCCTGGTGGCAGAGTGGTTAAGAATCCACCCAACGCAGGGGACACAGGTTCAAGCCCTGGTCCGGAAAGATCCCACATGCTGCAGAGCAACTAAGCCCGTGCGCTACAACTACTGAGCCTGTGCTCTAGAGCCTGCAAGCCACAACTACTGAAGCCCGTGTGCCTAGAGCCCGTGCTCTGCAGCAAGATAAGCCACCAAAATGAGAAGCCCGTGCACTACAACGAAGAGTAGCCCCCGCTCGCCACAACTAGAGAAAGCCCACACACAGCAACAAAGACCCAATGCAGCCAAAAATAAATTAAAAATAAATTTTAAAATGAACTCTAAAATAAGTAAATAAAAGTGAATTAACTCACAGGAGAAGCCTTGTCTTGTCCTGAGACCGAAAAGAAATTTCTTCAATAGAAACTCATTATGTGGAAACATTTTTAAATGCAAGTTCTTCATTTTCAAGTAAAATATGTCATAGATAAAAAGCATAAAGTAAAACAGGTTAATAAAAGCAATTCTATAAGGAATCCAAAGAAGTATAAAATCTTTTGATGGTCTGATATAACCCCAAAAATGAATTTAAATATTTAGATAATAGGCCAGGCTAAATATCCTTTAGGCAATTTTATGTAAGCAGTTACTGAAGCCAAACTTTTGATGAATATTGTACAGCAGGATTTGAGGTTGTCTTCTGTGGCTAGTACATGGTATTTAGAAAGTTCATACTGGATAAAGGACTTATAGGTAGAATAAAAAGAACTGCAAGTTAATAATAAAAATAACGTGTGGACAACACATTTCACCAAAGGAGGTACATCAATAGCTAAAGAACACATGAAAAGATTCTCAATATCATTAATCACAAAGAGATACCACTTCAATCACTAGGTTAGCTATAATAAAAAATACAAACAATAACGAGGGTTGGTGAGGATGTAATTTCATCAGGAACCCTCATACACTCAAGTTCAGAATGTAAAATGACATAGTCACTTTGGAAAACAACTTGGCAACATCTTAAAAAGTTGAACTAAAATTCACCATATAACCCAGCAACTCCACTCAGGCATCTAAGAAAAATGAAAACATTATGTCCACACAAAGACTTGCACGCTAATGTTCAAAGCAGCATTATTTTTCACAGCCAGAAAATGGAAACAACCCAAATGTCCTTCAACTGGTGAATGGACAAAATATGGCACATCCATACAATTAGATAATATTTGACAATAAAAAGGATTAAAGTACCAATATGCTACCTCACAGATGAATTCAGAAAACCACACGGATGAACTCAGAAACAAGTTAATGAAAAACTGAAGACGACCACATATGTTTACATTTAAATAAAATGTCCAGAAATAGCAACCGTAAGGAGACAGAGTAGACTGATTAATGGTTGCCTAGGATCAGGGTGGGGATGGGATTACTCTAAATGGGTGTGAGGGATCTTATCAAGATGATAAAATATTCTAAAATCAGATTGTGGCGCCAACTGTACAATTCAGTGAGTTGGCTAAAACTCACTGAATTATACATTTTAATGACTTTTACAATGTATAATTTATACCTCAATAACACAGTAAAGAAAAAGGGGGGGGGGTTATGTTCCAGATTCCCAACTGGTATTTATATAAAACTTCCTCTTGTGAATGCTGGAGTATGTAACAAGTAAACATCCTGGAACAAGCCTCTTCTCAAGATTTTTACATATTTAATTCTCTCTATAGATTATATCTTTCCAGAAAAAATACCAAGGTTTCTATCCTTTCAGGAAAAAACCTAAGCCAGGGTGAATAATTCTGATAAGCCATATTCCTTTCATGACTAGAATGTCTCCGGCTGGTCCACTTAGCAATAACTAGACTAATTTATCCCACAGCAACACCTGAACTACTGTGGGGTGGTGCACAAGGAAGAAGCCAAAAACATCATCCAGAAGTAGCATTGCTAACTAAACCCATTAAATCACAGCAAATATTGCTGAATCTCAGATGAGCATTAAGCATCTCTTCACTTCCAGAAGCCGAAAGTTTACCCGTTTCGTTCTCTTTCTATAAGAGCTGCCTCGAATTTCAACTTTAGGAACTTTGCACCACTGCTGAGTCAGTGGGGCTCCTCTAGAACCCTATGACCTGAGACCCAAACCTAACTGACCCAGGATTTTCAGTTCCTTTTTCACAGTTAGAAATTATTATTCAGACTCCACCGACATTCATAAGACACAACCCACTAACATCTGTATAGTCTATTCCTGTGAGGTCTAATTTCATAACAGAAAACTTAACTGAAAATTTATTCTGTATCATTTCTACATTATTTTCTTGAATTTTACTATCAGTGGAGTCCCTTTAGATTTTAGGATATGTATTCTCCAGATGGTAGGGGATCATAATGTCAGTTTCCTATGGTGGGCAAGTCAAGCTACATAAATGAGATAACTTTGCAAGTACAAGAATAGATTCCCCATCTAATGGTAGCAGCTGCTACCTGAAAAAAGCTGACACCCGAAACCAGCTGACTGCCCCCACTGAAATATGGGCCCAGTACTGTCAGCCCTTATAATTTTTCAAAACAAGACTCTTTTTGGGTGGGTATGAAATTTCCTAATTTTTAAATGATGACAACTAATTACACACATACACACACACACACAACCACCTTACCATACAAGCCAACTAAAACATGTAAAAGGGCCCAATCATAGCTTGTGACCTTTGCCATACAGAATGTTTGCACTTAGATTACAAGAAGCTGTACTTAGTATAGGCAAACTTTTTAAAAAATAGAATTCTATTTTGCAAAAGACAATTCATCCAAAATAGCTGTTTTCAGTACCCGTTTACCCCCCCCCAACCCCTCACCTATTTTCTAGGACTGTTACTCTCATGGCTGAGACAGCCCAGGAGCATGCCACAGAGATTCCCAATTCCCACGGCCAAAGTCTAGAGGAAAAACAGGTTGGGGTGCTTTGTCCAATCAAAACATTCCCTGAAGGCAAACTTGTTTGAGCTCTATTGACTTGTTCCTGTGCACAGCATTTAAGCAATTCTGGCATCAAGTATTCAAAAAGCATACTGTGTTGTCACTAAGCCAGAAGTTCAGTAGCTTAAATGAGTTATTTTCTACTAGGGAAACTTGAAAATGCCAAAGAATCAAAAATGTTTAACTTATTCCCACAGCTTCAGAAGGTACAAGAAGTACCAAAGAAAGAAACCTCAGAAATCATTAGTCCCACCCCTTCACTTTACCAGTAAAGAAACTAAAATTCAGAAAGGTCAAATGATTTCTCCAAGGTTATACAGGAAGTCGGTCAGCAAACTGGGACAGAACCCAGATTACCTGACTACAGTCAGGTCCTCTTTCTATAAAACTACATGGTAGTGAAATTGGAAGCTAGGAGAGAAGAAAATCTGAAGAGGTTAGTAAGATGGGCCCTGTGCACCCCTCTCCTGCTTTTTAAATTCACATTTGGCTTTTCAGAATTTCACATCTCATACTACTTTCTTTTCTTTTCATGTGACTTAACCAACCCGAATCACTATCTACTGAAAGGTGACATCCTTGCAAAGAGGGGTGAATTACAAAAAGTATCTTTTTCCTAGCTGCCAACCCATCAAAGTTGCAGCTACTAATCAATGCTGCACCAGTTTACACCCCAGGTTTTTAATGAGGGACTAATGTGACTAAATTTCCTACTAACCAATGCTGTGGTAGTTTACACCCCCCGTTTTTAATAAGGGACAATTGTGACTAAATTTCCTAGTAATCAATGTTGTGGTAGTTTACACCCCAGATTTTTGATAAGGGACAACTGTGACTAAATCCCACCCCCCACCTTACTATATTTCCAAGAATTACTCTGCAGAATGAAATCCCCGATGCCTGATGAGGCCAGAATTACTTTTGAACGTCTTCTCGCATTCGTTGCATTCGTATTCTCTCCTTCCGGTATGAATTTTCAGGTGTTCTACAAGGATTGAGCTTCGACTAAAGGTTGCTCCACAGTAGTTACATTCATAGGGTTTCTCTCCAGTATGAATTCGATGATGTTCGTTAAGAGATGAACTCTGACTGAAGGATTTCCCACAGTCCTTACATTTATACGGCTTTACGCCCGTATGAATTCTCTGATGACGGCTAAGGAGCGAATGGGTAGGGAAGGCTTTCTCACACTGGGTACACTTGTAAGGTTTTTCTCCTGAATGAAGTCTCTGATGATAAATCACAGACGTAAAATGGCTAAAAGTCATCCCACAATCATTACACAAATACGGCTTTTCTCCAGTATGAATCCTCTGATGTCGGGTAAGGCAAGAATTCTGTCTGAAGGCTTTCCCGCACTCACCACACTTATAGGGTTTCTCTCCAGTATGAATTCTCTGATGTTTGGAAAGGGATGAGCTATGACTGAAGGATTTTCCACAGTTGTTACACGTGTAGGGTTTTTCTCCAGTATGAATTCGCTGATGCTGAATAAGAGATGAACTGTCACTGAAGGGCCTCCCACATTCTTTACATTTATAGGGTTTCTCTCCAGTGTGAACTCTCTGATGTTTAATGAGGTGGGCACTCAGGGTGAAAGATTTTCCACAATCATCACACTTAAAGGGCTTTTCTCCACTGTGGGTTCGGTGGTGTGGTGTGAGTGATGAGCTGTCACTGAAGGCTTTTCCACACTCATTGCACATATAGGGTTTCTCCCCAGTGTGAATTCTCCTATGTTTGGTCAGTGAGGCACTATAGCCAAAGGCTTTTCCACATTTGCTGCATTTATGGGTTTTTTCTCCAGTCTCAGTTCCCTCGTCTTTATCTACGGCTGCATCTTGACCTAAATCTTTCCAACATTTTTCGCATGCAGAGGAGTTTTTTCTCTTACTAAGGGATGAGTTTTGAGTAAAGGCTACCCCACAGTTACTGCACTTCTGGGACTTTTCCCCCAAATGGATTTTCTGATGTTTCTGATGTTCAGTCAGAGATGAAGAGTGACTTAAGGCTTTCCTGCCTTCATTACATTTTCGTGGTTTTTCTCCACTGTGTTCCTTGCGGTTTGGGACAAGGTCTGAATGAAAACTGAAGGGTTTCTTGCCTTCGTTATACCTCCGAGATTTCTTCCTTAAGTAGACTCTGAGATGTTTAATTAGGTCTGAAGGTGGTTTGAAGTTATTTCCAAAAGGGCTCTTTTCTGAGTCAAATTCCTCACCCTTATTGCCTCTCCCATGAGTTTTCTTTTGTGTGATTGCTACTTGTGAATGTTCCCTATCACTACGACACTCCTCTAGTCTGCCATAATGTTTCCAGGATTCTCCTGTCAAGTCACAATCACCACTCATTAGATACCTTTCTATTATTTTATCTAAAGTCGATTCTTCCATAAGAACATCTTGATTTCCGCCAGATTCCTTCAATTCACCGCTAAGTTCACACTCTAAAAGAAATAACAAATAGAATATTTCCTGTTTGCAATAAAGGAAGCTGCTGCATTTGGGACTAAAATAGGAATAGAGACAGTAGAGACTGTAAGGAACAGGGTGTGGATAATTCTCAGAGTCTCATAAAACAGGGAAGGGAAAAGTGACATGAGGGAACTGGGGAAACTTAGAGCTTAGGAAAAATACTGAGGAAGATGAAAGGTTTGTGCTTTATAGTTAGAGATGCAAGTTCTCGCCCTCATTTCAAATTTCTATAATAGGTTCAAACTTATTCCTCTTACCATCCAATCTATTCTCCTTCCAAATAATAATGATAGTGTAATCATTTACTGAATAATTACCAAATGCCAGGTCCCATACCAAACACTTTACTTGTATTTCACTTTATTTTCACAATAACTCTATGAAGTAGGTCCTATTATTATCCCTGTTTTATGGATGTGACAACTAGGCAGAAAGAGTGTAAGCAGCTTTCCCAAGGTCACATGTACTATAAGTGGTAGAGCCAGATTTTTAACCCAGTCTGACACCAAAGCCCACACTTTTGACCCTTATACCATACTGCCTCTCCTCAAAGCAGCCAAATAGCACTAAGTTTATAGACAATGTTAATCACATCACAGATATTCAACAACACCTATGCTAGACTTTCAAAGGTTACAACAATCTGGCCCTACCAACTTTATGAATACTCTAACCAGGCATCCATTTAGTGTCCCTACTACACGACCGCATCTTAATACTTCATACTGCCTAGAATTCAATCCCTGTGCACCTTCACTATCACAAACACAGAAATCTGATAGGGCCTAGGGTACGAGTCCCACAATCTCCAACACCACCCTCTTGAGATCTGTGCTCCTCTCAGAACGCTGAATTCCTTTATTAACCACATCATTCATCCTGGCTCTTAGTTATGAGATTCTAGTGTCACTTTCATAAGACCGTTTTTTTAACCAGATAACTATAAAATACGAAACCCTGGATGGCTCTCAAGACTTGACAGTCACCAACATTCCATCCAGACTAAGAAAGACCTGGAAGCTTAGGGGGCCACATGAGCCACAGTCATGACCGCATCAGCAAACACCAGAAGCATCTGGGAGTCCAGGGTAATGCTGGTGACACATGTCACCACAGGGTCAATTTCAACAAGTATCACCCAGGGTTACTCTGGGAAAGTTGGTACAAGGCATTACCACTTAGCAAGGAACTAGAGCTTCTGCCCCAATGTCAACTTGGATAAACTGTGGACCTTGGTCAGTGAGCAGATACGCTAAATGCTGCCAAAAACAAGACTGGAGCTGCTTCTATCACTAATGTGGAGCAATCGGGCTACTACAAAGTTCTGGGGAAGAGAGAGCTCCTAAAGCAGCCTGTCATTCTGAAGGCCAAATTCTTCAGCAGAAGAGCTGAGAAGATTGGCAGGGAGCGGGGGGGGGGGGGGGGGCACTGTCCTGGCAGCCTGAAGCTACATGGAGGGAGGTTCATTAAATGCTAACGAGTGCTTTTCAAAAAATAAAGAAATAAAATAAGACATGAAATCCTATTACCCAGAAGTTAACCATTATTAAAAATTCTGTGTTTTTTCTTCTGGAAATTTTTCTGAACATTGTAGAATAGAATATCTATGTATAATATGTAGGGTTACTTTTTTTTTATTCATAATCCGTTCCCATCTCATTGGTTGATTCTTCACGATTTTAATCACATAATAATCCCTCATATCAATATATTACTATTTAGTTATTTCCTTATGGCATGTTTATCAAATGATTAATATTTCCTCAGAACTGAGTCATAAAAGTGGAATCACTGAACCAAAGGGTAGAAAAATTCTATCACCACATAATACATGATGATAAGTACCTGACTACTCATCTATGGTTAAATGCTTTTTCTCTAAACCTTTGCAAATTTGATTCATAATAAATAGTACTGTTCCTTAAATGTAAATTACATTGTTGACCAGTGATTTCGAACACTTTTTTCATGTTAACAGCTATTTAAATTTTATTTTTGTCAGTTATTTTGGTTTGCTATCTGCTGAAGTTCTTTGATCATTTTTCTAACATACTCAGTGTTCATTACTGATTTGCACGAGCTTTTTATAAATCATAGCCCTTGATTCTGGCTTTGTCAAAACCTTTTTCTCCATTCCGTTGTAAATGACTTTTTAAATAAGTTGTACATCTACATGATACTTCTTTTACATAAGCATCTTGCGGGGAGAGGCAGTATTTATACCAATGCTGCTAGATTTTACTCAAAACATTTTTAGAATCCATTTTCAAAATAACTCTCCCCAATGTACTTAAACATAAAAAGACAACTGCCGTCCTTTATTTGTGTAACTATGCTGGAAACAGCCAATAGGTTGACTAAAATAAATGGTTAATAAGATGGAATAGAGCAAAGTAAATTATTGGTTTTTCCTTAAACCAAGGTATTGATATATAAGTAATAGTTTAATTTTTAAAAATACAAACTTAATATGTTTATTATTAAAGTGTAAGGAAGAGAAGAATAAAGAAAAAATGTAATCCCTCAATGATAACCAGGGTTAACATGAATGTTCTCCAGACAGTAAATCCCATATGTATCTATACATTTAAATATATACATGTATGTGTACATTTTTTTCCTTTTAACAAATTGATTATACTATATATGCTGTCCATTGAACGAACTATTTCTTCTCCAAGACTCAATTCAATTGTTAATTAAGCCCTTGCTCCTGTATCTTCCCACCGCTCCTTACACATGCCATCGTTATGACATACCTCCCATTACCAACACGTTTAGTTCTGATGTCTGCATCTATGGCATCCATGGGAACGTGCCTCTCAAGAACTCCTCCTCTGGGGTGCTTACCCAACAGCCCCCCGCTGCTGCTCAATGACCACCACAGCATCACACCAAGGCCACTTTCCCATGGGTGCTCCCAGTCAATGACAAGTATGGCAGGGATACTAGGCCCATTTCCGTGAGGCATACGACTGTGATAGGTAACTCTTGGCGGGAAGATTCTTTTTTGGCTTTGCCAAGACTTCCTCAACCTGCACTTCATTCTAAGACTCGTCCTACCCAGCCTTCCCTCCTTCCCTCTCTCGTCACAGGTGTCAGACCTGCATCATGCTCTGAACAGCAATCCCAGCCTCTTCCAGTCCCCTCCCTGCTTTCCTTCCCTGGAATTCTCCCCAGTAAGTCTCTGACCTGGCTAATTGTATCTGGGCACCTGCTTCTCGAGGACCCAAACTAACAGTCTCCCCTGTTAAAATGAACATTCCAGGAAGGCAAGGTGGATATTCTAATCATCTATGTTAGCACCTAGCCCACCCAACATTTCCAAAATTCCTCCAAATGGTTTGGTAAAGCAACTACTTCAATTTCCTCCTCCACTTTTCACCAACTCACCTGGTCTGGAGCCTCTTGAGGCTTGTTTTTGCAGCAGCCGTGGTAGTCCAGCCCACTTTAGCTGGGAAACCAAATCTAACTTGGAAACTGGAAAGCCTGCTCATAGGGAAAAGAATAGAAAATGGCTGTTTTTGCCTAGAACAAAGACATTCCAACATTCACAGCTTCTGGTTCTCCAGGGAAGAAAAGATGCTGCCAAAGAGACTTCAATACTGGCATTTGAGGAGAACATCGGGGAAGGTATGGCCTTGGCAACAGCAAAATGATGCTCAACATTTTCAGCTCAATGAAGCAAAGACTCTTTCTTGGAGAAAACATTGTAGGAAAGTACATTTTTAGGACCCATTTTTAGGATTAGTCACATCACCCCTGTAAGCCCAGCCAAAACAGTTAATAGCACTTATCTTTCAATAAGAATGGACAAAAAGATACCCAGCTTAGATGCTAGATTATGAGAAGATGTCTTTACCCAGAAATTCTAGGTTCCTATAGTTCTCCAGCAGCACTTCCTTATATATCTCCTTCTGAGAAGGCTCCAGTGCCCTCCACTCTCCTCTGGAAAAGGTCACAGCTACATCCTTGAGTGTCATGGATTCCTAGAACACCAAAGACAGCCTTTTTGCATTGGGTTATTCCCAAACAGATCCTAAGAATTCAGAGAAGTAGTTAGGATATAAAGTACTAGTTTTGATGGTATTCAAGTTTTTGAGAATTCCAAAGCAAACTTCAAGGTGGCTGTTATACATCTATTACAAGTGACACAAGATTATGGAACAATCCCTGCCTTTGCCATTTAGTTCCCGGTGTGAAATGCTGTACAAGGATTCTCTGGAATGTCTAACACTGATCAAATTCACCCTAACACACTGATTTCTAGGATTAACAGAAAATATTAAATGAACGATACAAATTACATTCCCAAACCCAGAATCTGCAGAATTAATGTAAGCTCTACAAGCAATAATTAAACATGTAAGAGTAACATCAGTGACTATATTCTAAACTGTAATTTCTAGCTGGCTCTAAATAGCAATTATTTTCTATCACAATCAAACAAGGATCTGTGTTCAATGACAAACTCACACTTACAATTACTCCAAATTACAAATGAGCACAATTAATCATTAAAACACACTTTCCATAGCATCCTCTACAGCATGACATTTTGAGAGGCAGTACAGCAGAGTGACTATTACCACTTGGAGAAGCTTCCTGTGGTTCCTATAACAAATTACCACAACTCTGGTGGCTTAAGACAACAGAAATTTATCCTCCCAAATTCTGGAGGCCAGAAGTCTGAAATCCAGGTGTTGCGGGAACTGCACGCCCTTCAGAGGCTCTGAGGGAGAATCCATTCCTTGCCTCTTCCAGCTTCCTTGGCTGTCAGCATTCCGTGGTGTTCCTTGGTTTGCAGCCTTATCACTCCAATCGCCATGTCCCTTTCTCCTGTTCCTGTGTTCAAGCTCTCTGTCTAAGTACACTTGTGATGGCATTTAGGGCCCACCCATATAATCCAGAGTTATTTCCTCATTTCAAATCCCTATTTTATCACATCTGCAAAGACCTTTCTTCCAAATAAAGTAACATTCTCAGGTTCCAGGGATTAGGAAGTGGACATATTTCAGGGGGCCATTATCAGCCTACCAGAGCACTATTATTTACCATTGTGAATAAGAATTTTTTTCCTGACTGATAATTATTGGTATACAGGAAACTTACTGATTTGTAACCAGCTACTTTTCTCAGCTATTGTATGAGTTTCAGTACATGTTCGGTTGATTCTCTGAGGTTTTCCAAAAAGAGTACATTATCTGTAAGTAATATACACTTGCTTCTTTCATATCTATACTTACCTCATTTCCTTCTTCTAGCACTGTATTGGCTAGAATACTCAGAAAATACTCATTAATAGCAGTAAGGTAAGACATCCTTATCTTCTTACTTTTTATTGTGAGGACTGCTTTTAATTTTCCAACATTATCCACGTGGAGAATTTTCTTATCGTGTTCAGGAAGTATAATCCTATTTCCACCTGACCAATTTTATCAGGAATAACTGTTGAATTTTAATAAATATTTTTGTTTTTATTAGAGTCAGACATGATCAATTCTGGTAACTGAAGTAAAATAGCATATGAAGAATGAGCTCTAAGAACGTGAAGACTGTGAGGAAAAGGAGACTGTCTTAATTATTCTAGCATCTTTATACCAGCCAGGAGGAACTCAGTGAGTATCTACTTAAGAATGAAAACCTGTAACCATATATGGTGATGTATGTTAACTAGACTTACTGTGGTGGTTATTTCACGATATATACAAATATCGAATCATTACATCGTACACCTGAAACTAATACAATGTTGTAAGTCAATCAGACCTCAATTAACAAATTAACTTAAAAAGAATGAAACTTTCCAGTTAAAAAAAAATGAATGAATGAAAACCAGTGAAAGGAAGCTTACCTGGGACTCAGTATTTGGAGGAACAGAAACTGTTTTATCTTCGTCAGGGTTCTCCTCTTGGGAAATAACAGAATCTTGAGAGATCATATCTAGGAAGGGGAGGAAAAAACAGTCCAACCTTTTAAATGAGCTCCTCAGACTAGAAATTATTATATATGTTACTCTGGAGGAAAAGGTCAGAAAAAACAGAAAAAAAGTTTTCCCTACGCTTTGAAGACACAGAGGACAGCCAAAGATACAGTTTCCTATTAAAATCCAAGCTTCCCCCCCACCTCATAAAATATCCTTTCAATTTATAAGCTCACAAAATCTGATTTCATTCATTCCATATACCCACTGTTTTAATGTATTTAGTTTTCATAATAATCTTTGAAATATTTATAAGGTATATTAAGATGAAATAACACATCTGTTTTATGTAGTAATGTGTTTTCTTCATAGTCCTTGCACAGTGGCTTGAGCAAGAATCACTTATTAAATGAAAGTGCTCTTTTAGGGAGTTTAGTTTCATATCTTGAGGAGATCTCTCCCACTTCCTCCCTCCATCTATTAATCTCACCTTCCTTTTCTTCAAGCACTTGGGTCAACTCCTCCACTAGGGTCACCACTTCCTCGCTACTCTCAGGATGTTGTGACCTGACCCAAATCTTAATCTCCCCTGGCAAAACGGTCAGGAATTGCTCAAACACCAAAAGCTCGAGAATCTGTTGTTTCGTGTGGATGTCTGGTCTCAGCCACTGAGTGCAGAGCTCCCACAGTTGATTCAGGGCTTTTCTGGGTCCAGCCTCTTCGGAGTAACAAAACCACCTGAACCTCTGTCTGAAAAACTCTGGGTCAGCAGTGTCTCCTCTTAGGAGAGCTTCTTGATCCCCAGGGGTCTCCATTCTTAGCACCTTGTTCTGTTCACTTGAGACCAAAGTGTGAGGATCTGGGGAGATGGCTGTCATCTCGTTCAGGCTACTCCGGCTTGCAATGTGTATCACCAGGAGGAATTCAGTCCCCTTTAGACTTTGAGTGTCAACACAGGCCACCAAAAGGCACTCTCCAGCAAAATATCAAGTGTTCCAAGGATCCACGTTATGGCCTTGCAGAAACTGTCAAGAAATATAAGTTATGAAATAAATGAAACAAATTGTGACTCCTAAAAAAACACTGTTCTTAGTTTGGTTCTGATACACACACACACACATTCTCAGAGGCCTAGAACTGCCCTACTGTATTAAAAGAATAATTTTCTCTGTAGGTGAGAAGCTGAGAAGTTACTTGAGGGTAATTAAAGGTACCCTCCAAGAAAACAGTTTCTTCTGACTAAATATTCCTCATCAGCAAAACATATCAGAAAAGGCTCACTGCTACAAGAGGATCCAAACCTATTCCACTCCTGCCCTCTCTCAATGAATGGCCACACAATTTCCCACCAGCTGCTCAACTGAGAAACCTGACTTCATATTTGACTCTCAAAGTTCTCAAAAAATCAATAACCAAGTTCTGGTGGCTTTATTTCATAAGAATCTCTCCTACTGAAACTACCTAAGTACAGCCTTCTTCAATTCAGTCTCACCCCAAAGCCTAAGGATTCCTTCTAATATGCAAGATATGGTCCTATCACTCCCCAACTGCCTCAAGATAAAATTCAAACACTGAAGCTACAAGTGGTGGTCTAGAAACCCTGCCCTGATGACCTCACCTCCAGCTCTAGCTGCCCCTGATGGACACTGCAGCCGTAAGAAGGTATCTCTCCATTTCCAGAAACTCTAACTCCTTCCGCCTTTGCACTACAGCCATTCCCTCTACTTGGAATGCTGCCTTCTTTTCCTCTCCTACCAAGCTTACTCATTAAAACTTGACTCCTTTCCACTGTCACCTCTTGTATGGGCTTTCTCTGATGCCCAAGTACTCTTCTACACAGAGCCTGTGTTGCACGCATTTTCTCATTCCACAAATAACTGACCATATACAATGACCTGAGAGCGGGACACAAAGGAGACAGGCATGGACGGTCAGACAGGGCCCCCACCCTCACAGAGCACCCAAGAAATGACAATACAGTCTGAGATGTGCTTCACTCCAGCAAGTGAGGACACTGTCCTCCAACTGCAACTATCATACCAATAATTACCCACCTCCGAGCACAAAGGCCGCCACACAGTATGCATGACGTCATTTATTCCTCCGCCAAATATTAGGCGCCCACCACGTACCTGGCACCGCGCTGGACACCTGAGACTCTGCAGTGGCTAAGAAAGGCACCTGTCACGATCTCCAGGGAGCTTACAATAAAGGCTCTGCGAAAATGTGACGCAGGCAGAAAGAAGTTCTCAAACGACGGGGGTGCGGGGGGGAATTTGCCCCGCAGGGGACGTTTGGCAATGTCTGAAGACATTTTGGCTATCACGACTAAGGAGGAGGGATGCTACGGGTACCTAATGAGTGGAGCCAGAAAGGCTGCTTAACAACCCGTAATACACGGTACAGTCCCCTACCCCCATGCTCACATAATGAATTTTCCCGCCCAAAATACCAAAGTAGCGAAGTTGCAAGACCATGGGCGCAGGGAAGCGATGAAGAACGCTCCATCCAGGAGCGCGCCCACCTCCCGCAGAAGCTGCGCCGCTGGGTGTGCACAGCGAGACTGCCCTCGGCCCCCACCCTGCCCAAGGTGCGCCCTCGGAGCCGGCGACCTGGCCGCAGCCCCCAAAATAAGGGCCCGGGGCTACCACTACCTGCGTCAGGACCCGCAGCCATGACCCACGCCACTGCAACAAGCTTCTAGAAACTGGTCCTGCAGGAGCTGCGCGCGCAATCCCCACCGGCGGGGGGCTCACTGCGCCTGCGCAGGGGCGCAGAACTACGATTCCCGGGATGCGCCTGTCCCGCTTTGCGAAAGTCCCGTGCTTTCCATAGGCTCCCAGCCCGGCCTGTTGCGCATGGTCTTTGGGAAGCGCTGGTGGTCCCAGCTGCGGAATTATTGCTGCGCCAGAGGCCTAATGGCCTAGAGCCGTCTCAGGTTTTCAGATCTGTGATGTTCTGTTACCTTGGTAACCTCAAACCGTTCCTCCCCTCTTCCTTACCCTTCTCCGAAATCCAGGCTGCAAAAACCCACCGCAGAAGCATATTAGTGATGCATTCACTGCAAGCCATAATTAATGCCGCAACTTGAATTAAACAAATATTAATTTTATGGCTTACACACCTGCCACCACAATGGTTCAAACCACCATCGTGTCTCGCCTGGATTACTGCAATAGCTTCTTGATTTCACTTTTCTTCTCTTGTCTCTTCACGTTGCAGCCAGAGAGATGATTAAAAAACGAAAAACACATTATGGACTTCCTCTACTGAAAACCCGCTAAAGCCTTCCCATTTCACCGAAGGTAGAAATTCTAACTTTTACAGTGGGCTACAAGGCCGATGGAATCTGGCCACTCATAACCTTCCTGACCTCTACCCCCATTTCCCTGCTCTAGTCACAATGGCCTCCTCGCTCTCCCTCTCCCCCCAACCTGCCTGGCACGTATGGCTGACTTGCTGCCTGCCTAGGTATCCTGTATGGCTCACGTTCCCATCCTTTCATATCTTCTCAGTGAAGCTCTGTCACTTCTCTGCTTAAAGTGGAATCCCATCGCCACTCCTATTTCCCCTTTCAACATATCATATCATTTTCTTACTTGATTACTGCTTATTGTCTGTTTTTTTCACTAGACTATCAATTCCACAAGGATAAGGATTTTTATCTGGTTTGTTCCATGGAACTACACTCTCCAGGCCCTAGAATACACTCTCCAGGCCCTGGCATGTAGTAGGTGCTCAACAGATATTTGTTGAATATATGAATGGTACTTGCAGGGATTACTGGGGGAATAGCAAAAAGGGCTGACGAACTCCAGAAGGATTGTCGGGGAGTGTCCTATAATAAGTGACTTTTGGAGCGGAGCCCTTGGGAGAGAAAAGCATTCTAGACTGAAGGAGCAGGGTGAGTCAAGGCTCTGAGACTTTAAAGGAGCAGAACAAGCTCAACTAAGTGAACCCCTGCACTCATCTCACAGACAGCAAGGCAAGCCGAGGAAACGGGGCTGCCCGAAGTCAAGAAGTTGTCCAGTCCCAGGTCTGAATGCGTATTCTTCTCCTCTACCACCTCCCCTTGACTGGCTGAAAATGGAGAGGACATCACGGAGAAGCTGGAGGGGGCTTCCCTGGTGGCGCTGTGTTTAAGAATCTGCCTGCCAATGCAGGTGACACGCGGTTCGAACCCTGGTCCAGGAAGGTCCCAAATGCCGCGCGTGGAGCAACGAAGCCCGTGCACCACAACTACTGAGCCAGCACACTAGAGCCCGCGAGCCACGACTAAGCCCGTATGCCACAACTACTGAAGCCTGCGCGCCTAGAGACCGCGCACCGCAACGAAGAGTAGCCCCTGCTCGCCACAACTAGAGAAAGCCCACGCAGAGCAATGAAGACCTGATACAGCCAAAAAAAGAAAAAGAAAATTCAATTGCTTAAGACAGGAACCTCTTATTAAAGAACTATATCATAATAAAAAGAAATAGAGAATGTGTAGGTTGGAAATTTAAACATGACCTTTACCCCTTTAAGAGTTAATCTCTTATTCTTTGTGCTCCTCTAGTCATCAGAATGCAAATTTTTCTAATTATCTCTTCTATTGTTGAGATGCTAGACCAACAGAGTACTTTGGATTCCCAGAGAATTTATGTCAACAAGGTCATTTACCTCTTATCTATTATCATTTCAACCTAAGGTTTTTGTTTTTTGTTTTGCGGTACGCGGGCCTCTCACCGCTGTGGCCCCTCCCGCTGCGGAGCGCAGGCTCCGGACGCTCAGCCGCTCCGCGGCATGTGGGATCTTCCCGGACCGGGGCACGAGCCCGTGTCCCCTGCATCGGCAGGCGGACTCTCAACCACTGCGCCACCAGGGAAGCCCCCTAAGGTTTGTTTTAATTCCAACCAAGCTTGAATCAAAGTTTGGGACTTCGGATTCTCATTCTGCAACATCCAGAAATGAAAGGCTATGCTGTTGCTGGATTGTTGCTGGATCATTTGGTTGCAGTTCCTTGGGGGATGATCTTCAATTCCTGTTGCAGAGATCCTGGGAGCTGCCCAGTTCCTATCCTTCAGGATGTTTAGTTTTTCTTTGTTTCTGTGAACTACTCCAGTACTCTTCTTCAAATATTTTTGTACAAACGTGAGATTTTTCTGTGCCAGGAACCAGAGAAACCCCAACTGACAGTACTCAGTGACAATATGTAGATAGTGAATAAAAGTGAGGGAGAAGAAAGGATTATAGGCTACTCCAGGGTCTCTGGTTTGATCAACTGGATGCTGGTTCCACATATACTAAGGGACACAGGAAGAAGGTTTGAGAAAGAAGATTAAAATTCAGTTGGGGATACATTGAGTTTGAAGCACATGTGGGACATCTAGGTAGAGATGACTTAACTGGAGAAAGAAATTAAAGAGTCATTTAGTAATTGAAGATGAGGGAATGAGGATTGCAATGAAGAACAAGTGGAATGAGAAGCGGTCTGTGGTTAAAACCCAAGGAAATGCAGACTTTGAGGGGGTGGCAGAGAGAGAAGGCAGTGAAGTTAACTGGTAAGTAGAAAAGAATCAGGAGAAACTGGTAAAGGAAAACCAACAGAGGAGAATTTTGAAAGGGACGATGGAGTCAATAGTTCTAATGAGATTGGAATGAAAAAGTGACCACGGGAGTTTGCAGTTGGTTGATCCTCAGGCAATTAATTTCAGGGAAGTCCAGGGGGTTGAGGAAAGAATAAAGGTGCAGCCTGAATATGAGAATGGAAAGAGAAGGTATTGGGTAGGTTATTTTTTCAAAGAGAGACTAGGGACAGAATAGGATAAGAAGGAAGAACACTGAAGATGCATTGTTCTGGAACAAGGGTCCTCAGGAGTACATGAAGATTTTCTTAGGATATAGGGGCATGGATAGTACTAAGAAAATCAATCTCTAGATCATATATAGTGTTTCTTCAAATTGCTTTGCCTAAGAATGCCTTTAAAAATCAGCATGTCCTATTTCACAGTGGCCCTTCTCTCACTTTACAAAAGCAAGCCATGCCTCTCAGCCATCTCCCGACTAAGAGGGTTGATTGCCTTCAGAGGAAGAACTTGACGACATCAAAGGGACAATTTGATATATTAAATTAGGTAATGAGGAAGTGAATAACAGCAACTGGGTATCTTTCTTTTTTTAAAAAAACAGCCCCTGTCCTTTTCATTGAGATACATTTCCAATAAAATTTTACTTTTCATGTTTAATAACTCTCAAAAGCTGTAACATAAAAATATGCTAATCACTAATAGTTAAAACCTTAAAAAATGTTGTAATGTATTTATGTTGTTTTTGATAAGTTGTGCACTATTAATTATGATTATTCAGTCATAGTAATTTTTTAAATAACCATAGAAAATTTTTCAAATATTTAAATTTATATACATATTTTTGTTGAAGAAAGGATGATAAAGTAAACAGTAAGACTTTCAAGGTTAAAACTATATTGCCTGGGCTTCCCTGGTGGTGCAGTGGTTGAGAGTCCGCCTGCCGATGCAGGGGACACAGGTTCGTGCCCCGGTCCGGGAAGATCCCACATGCCGCGGAGTGGCTAGGCCCGTGAGCCATGGCCGCTGAGCCTGCGCGTCCGGAGCCTATGCTCCGCAACGGGAGAGGCCACGACAGTGAGAGGCCCGCGTACCTCAAAAAACAAAACAAAACAAAACTATATTTCCTTAGTGTAAATTGTTGTGCACTACTCTTTGTTGCAGTGTGCAGGCTTCTCATTGCGGTGGCTTCTCTTGCTGTGGAGCATGGGCTCTAGAGCACAGGCTCAGTAGTTGTGGCACACGGACTTAGCTGCTCCGTGGCATGTGGGATCTTCCCGAACCAGGGAAGTTGTGTCCCCTGCATTGGCAGGTGGATTCTTAACCACTGCGCCATCAGGGAAGTCCCAGGCCTTTATTTTATTTTATTTTTTAAAAAATATTTATTTATTTATTTGGTTGTGTGGAATCTTAGTTGCGGCACGTGGGCTCTTCAGCTGCGGCATGCATGTGGGGTCTAGTTCCCTGACCAGGGATGGAACACAGGCCCCCTGCATTGGGACTGTGGAGTTTATCCACTGTGCCACCAGGGAAGTCCCTGGGCCTTTATTTAAAATGCTACTATTTACAATAGAATTCATTGTCAAAATTTCTTCTTTTCAATTATTTAATTAATAAGGGGAAATTTTAGATGCCACCCTAAAATTGTGCAAATGAGTTACATTGTTTTTCAAAAAAAATTTTTTTGGGGGGAGACCTGAACAAAAACCTGTGAAGTCACTGTCCTAAGGAAATCAGAGGAGGTAGAATCTTTTGGTATAGGGATAAATCCTATCTCTAGAAGATAGGGGACAGGTTGCCTCATTCTCCAAAATGCAAGGTATAGTATTATACTGGACCAGATCAGCTTTTTGCCTTTCTCCAGTGATATTTGGGAGGGGAAAAATAAAATGAATGATGGGGTTTGCCCAAGGTTGGGTACTGTATGTAAGAGAGAAATCAAGGAAAGAAAAACTTGAAGGTGCTGATAAGGATTCATTGCCACGAACATAAAGTGGTCAAAAAGTTCGAGATGATGATGAGGATCTAAAGTGTACTCTATGTTCCTAAAAATAAAGGCTTAAGCTAATCAGGATTTCATTTTTCTCATTCAGTAATAAAATCGGAATCAGGCTGACCATAGCTTGTATGGCAGCTCTCACAATACATTCAGAGACCTGGCCTCATGCTGTGTTTCTGCTTAAATGGCCTGTAGGTATGTCATATTCACAACATGGTCACTGGAGCTCCAGCCTTGTCTAAATTCCAGGCAGAATTAACAGAAAAGGCAGGAAGCAAAAATGACATATCTGTTGACTCAGACCTTTCTAAACAAATTACAGCTATTGCGTTAGTTTCTAGATGCAGTCAGCCATTCCACAATTGGAATTGCTTCAAAAATTGCTTTTCCACAATTTTCTATGTTCTTTCCACCCAGTCTTCTAATAGAGAAGTTTGAAGCTTCTGTTTTCAAACTTATTTTTTGTATTTTCTTTCTCTTAATTCTTCTGAAAGACATACTTTTAGCATTCCCCTATCTCCCAATTTGCTAATTCTCTAGTTTGCTATGACAAGCCTACTGTTTTACTTGGTTATTAAAATTAAAAATAAAATGTTCAATGATTAAAAAAATGTACTCCAATCCACAGGAATTAGGAAAAGAGAGGAAAGATTCTATATGGTGGTTAGAGACTGATGTTTCTGAGTTCAAGTTTTAGAAAGTGGAATGTTTTGAGTCATGACATGGTTTTATATGCCATGAAATATGTCTTCAGTCAATAACTGACTGAAAAGAGCAGAGAAGATCATTAGGGTTGTGCCTCTGTTGGCAGATTGGATCCAGTCCCTAACTTTTTCAGCAACCGAAACAATTAGACTTACTTATATAAAGTCCTATTTATATTAGACTTATTTATATAGAATTTTGGCTTGTCTGGGGCTCTTTGGGAATGGATAATTGAATCTTTTAGGATAGCTGGATTTTCTAGATAGCTTAGAATTAAACCTTTAAGCACCAGAAGTTGCTTACTTATTATAATCATTTTAGATGAAAAGCTTTGTAAAATATACTTCATACTTCCTTGATTTTTGTTGCTTGAAATTAGACATAATTTCACCATTTCTTTTTTTTTTTTTTTTTGGCCACGCCACGCAGCTTGTGGGATCTTAGTTCCCCAACCAGGGGATTGACCCCAGGCCCTTGGCAGTGAAAGAACGGAGTCCTAACCACTGGACCACGAGGGAAGTCCCTATTTCACCATTTCTTGATGTCAGGATTAGCACCATAAACATCACTTATTCAAGTGAAATGATTTCAGGGCCTATGTGGTGGGTAGTGCTTTCAGTACTTTATAAATAACCCCAGCATGCTTTGCTTTTTGAGTTCTTATAGCTTCTTTTCATAGTTTTCCTACTTCTTCCCTTGTTTTCAGTGTGTCCGTTAGTACTTTTGTCATCCATGTACCTGCCCAGAAGAGTGCCCTCTAATATTCTGCTTCTACTCTGCTTTGACTGACTATGGAAGCAAGATTGTTCACCTTATCAGAATCATGCAGATATTTAGTGTGAGTAGGACCTACAAGAGGGAGAGGGGACTTCTAAGGAGTAAAATACAAATTTTTAGTTCTTGGATTTTGTGATATATTATTTTGGTTTCTCATTGGCCTTTCTTGACCCCCTCTTACCCTCCCCCAATTACTTCTTGTCTGCTTTTTGAAACTGAAAATTAGTTGATGTACAATATTACGTTAGTTTCAGGCATACTACATAGTGATTTGACATTTGCATACATTACGAAATAAATGATCACCAAATTAGGTCTAGTAACCATCTGTCCCCATACAAAGTTATGATATTATTGACCATATTTCTTATGCTGTATATTTACATCCCTGTACTTATTTATTTTATAACGAGCTTTGTACCCCTTAATCCCCTTCAGCCATTTTACTGTCCAGTCTCCTCCCCTCTGGCATCACCTGTTTGTACTCTGTATCTATGAGTCTGTTTTCTTTTTTTTTAATTAATTAATTAATTTATCTTTGGCTGGGTTGGGTCTTCGTTGCTGTGCGCGGGCTTTCTCTAGTTGTGGCCAGCAGGGGCTACTCTTTGTTGTGGTACGTGGGCTTCTCATTGAGGTGGCTTTTCCTGCTGCAGAGCATGGGCTCTAGGCGCATGGGCTTCAGTAGTTGTGGCTCACAAGCTCTAGAGCGCAGGCTCAGTAGTTGTGGCACACGGGATTAGTTGCTCCGCCAACATGTGAGATCTTCCCAGACCAGGGATCGAACCCATGTCCCCTGCACTGGCAGGCGGATTCCTAACCGCTGCACGACCAGGGAAATCCTTTTTGTTTTCTTTGTTTTGCCTTTTAGATTCCACATATAAGTAAGATCATACGGTATTTGTCTTTCTATGTCTGACTTATTTCACTTAGCATAATGTCCTCTAGATCCATCCATGTTGTCCCAAATGGCAAGATTTCTTTCTTTTAATGGCTGAATAATATTCTGTATACATGTATCCATTTCTTCTTTACCCATTCATCTACTGATGGACACTTAGGTTGCTTCCATATCTTGGCTATTGTAAATAATGCTGCTATGAACATTGGGGTGCATGTATCTTTTTGAATTAGTGTTGTTTTCTTCAGGTAAATACCCAGGAGTGAAGTTGCTGCATCATATGGTAGTCCTATTTTCAATTTTTTTTTCAAATTTTTCTTTTGGCCGCACTGCACAGCTTGTGAGATTTTAGTTCCCTGACGAGGGATTGAACCCAGGCCCTCGTCAGTAAGAGCACGGAGTCCTAACCACTGGACCGCCAGGGAATTCCCCTATTTTCAATTTTTTGAGGAACCTCCATACTATTTTCCATAGTGTCTGCACCAATTACCATTCCTACCAATGGTTCATGAGGGACTTTCTTGTGGATTTTTCTTTTTCTTTTTTTTTTGGTTGCTTTGGGTCTTCGTTGCAGTGCACAGACTTCTCATTGTGGTGGCTTTTCTTGTTGGGGAGCATGGACTCTAAGCACACAGGCTTCAGTAGTTGCGGCACATGGGCTCAGCAGTTGTGGCTCACAGGCTCTAGAGTGCAGGCTCAGTAGTTGTGGCACATGGGCTTAGTTGCTCTGCAGCATGTGGGACCTTCCTGCACTAGGGCTTGAACCCGTGTCCCCTGCATTGGCAGGCGGATTCTTAACCACCGTGCCACCAGGGAAGTGTCCTGTCTGTTTTTTAAAGTTGAAATAAATTCTAGATAGGAAGTATCTCAAGGCTACTATTTAAAACCATAGTGCCTAGTAAGATGATGACGTTATTTAGTGGGAAAAATAAACTATAAGTAGCTTGAAGGAAGAAGCAACTATAAAAAAGCTTGAAGAGTAGTGATTAGAAGCAGCATTGTAAGCTGCTATAAACTACTGTATATAATGAGATGTTAAAGCCATCTTTTTTTTTTGCCTAACAATTCCATGTCTACATATAGAAATATGTAACTTCATAAAGATATAAGAATGTTTTACAGTAGCATTGTTTGCAGTAGTAAAAAATTGTAAAAACTTAAATGCTCATCAATAGGAGAATGATTAAATTTTGTCATGTACTTATCATGAAAGGTTTTTTTTTTTTTTGCAAGTCTTTGGAAAAGACTATCATGCAGTCATTTAAAAGAATGAGGTAATTCTGCACATACAGATCGGAATGGTTAAGAATGTAGACTCTGGGGACTTCCCTGTGGCACAGTGGTTAAGAATCCACCTGCCAATGCAGGGGACACGGTTTCGAGCCCTGGTCCGCAAAGATCCCACATGCCACGGAGTCACTAAGCCAGTGCGCCACAACTACTGAGCCTGCACTCTAGAGACCACAAGCCACGACTACTGAAGCCGGCGCGCCGAGAGCCCATGCTCCACAAGAGAAGCCGCTGCAATCAGAAGCCCATGCACCGCAACGAAAAGTAGCCCCTGCTCGCCGCAAGTAGAGAAAGACCCCGCGCAGCAACGAAGACGCAACACAGTCAAAAATAAATAAATAAATTAAATAAATTCATTAAAAAAAAAAAAAAGAATGTAGACTCTGGATCCACACTGTCTGGGTTCAAATTCCTGCTTCAGCACTTACTAGTTTGTGGCACTTTAGTTTTGTTCCTCAATCATTCTGTATCATAAAAATCCCTACTTCTTAAGATTGTTGTAAGGATTAAATGAATTCATCCAAGTAAAATATTTTAAATAGTGCCTGGCACAATTAGTATTAGCTATTATTACTGATATAGAAGGATACTTGTGATATATAGTTTGGTGAAAAGGTAAAGTTACACAGTAATATGTATAGTAGGATTCCATTTTTGTCAAACAAAATCTGCGTGTAAATACCTATATGTGATTTGCACACATGTGGGATTCTGGAATGTCTATATAGGAGGAATTTATGAGTTGCTAACTGGCCTTGTCTGGAAGTTAAAATTTCAAACGAACTTTTTTTTTTTTAACTTAGATTCTATACTTTTGGCAGGGGTTGGGGGGTGGGTGGTGGTGGTGGCTTGGCTTTAGAAGGATCTGTTGGAAATTACGGGAAGTCAGTTTCCCCATACTAGTCCTTGGTACAGTCACTCTATACATTCATAGAAATGGTCAGGAGAGGTTGTATGCACCCAACTGTTAACAGGGATTATTTCTAGGGAGTACGATGAGGGGATCGTGAGCAGGAAGGTGGCGGACAACCTTTACTTTATACACTTCAGTATTGTTTGCGGATACTTCATTGTGCATCGATTTTGTGTCACCATCAAACAAAAAGAGCCAAAATGTGCTCACAAGAAGGGACTGGTTAACGTAATACTATGAAGTCATTAATAAAAAGAGTGGTGGTGGTGTAGAGCTTTTTGAGTTAACGTGGAAGAATGTCTATGGAGGAAAAACACTGATACAGAACTTTATCATGAGTCTGAACCCCCTCCCCACTTCGTTATTTTGGGGACCATATACACATGTGCACAGAAACAAGACCTTGGAGGGTGCATGCTCAACTGTACCTGTTAACCATAGTTTTCTTAGGGGAGTGGGATGCTGGGAGGGGAAGCAAGGCCTTTCACTTTCATTTTTAAATTCTGAACCATTTGCAATTTTTACAAAGATCATGTATAATCTCTATAATAAAAGCAATAAAGGACATAAATGTCTTTAATGTTGTGTTAAGTACCTTGTACTTGCCCAAGTTACATCTGGAATGACATATATTCATTTTGCAAGACATTAACTAGGGCTTTACAGATTTCTTTTAGGGATAAAGGCAATTTCAATTCAGTTAGGATCTTGATTTCTTCCTCTTATACCAAAAAAAAAAGTGTATCTGACCTTGTACCTAATTTATGACAGTACTGTCACTTAAAGTACAGCAATTATGCAACCCCTTAATTTGAATTCCAGATTGCAAGTGTTTTTCACTAAGTGAACTCACGGACAAACTGAAGGCATAAAGTTAAAATCGTTATATTCAAAATAAATCACTCGGGTTACCGAAAAGAACGTAGGGATTAGAACTAAAATCTAAGAAAACAACCCCTATAAGCATATATACTTGAAATTCAACTTTAAAAATCTTGGCTTATTGAACTTTAGTGCGGCTTAGTGATCTTCTTCCCTCACTCGGTAGTCCTAGTTCTAGTTTCGAAGAGCATCAGAAACCTACACTTTATCACCATCTTTAAGTAAAAAAAGGCGCCCTGGGCACCCGGGCTCGCCCGGGACTGAGTCAGCGGCGGGGCCGAGAAGTTCAGCGGGAGGCGCAGGGCGGGGCTTCCTCCCGCCGACTCCGAACCCGGCTCAACTTTTCCGAGTCCACGTCTCTTCCTTCGGACAGGCGTGTTTCTCCAGGTCGGGACCAGCCAACGTGACAACCACAGACCTTTACAGAAAGAGCTCCCGTCCCGCCTCGAGGACCTCCCCCGGCCGGGGCAGCCCGGGCCAGCTCAACCAAGCCCCTCACGGACTGCGGCGCGCGGCTCCCCGAGGCCGAGCCCGCCTCTCGCCTCGCTTCTGGGCGCCCGCGTCGCGGCGCTGAGCGCAGCATCCCCGGCATGGAGACCGGCTCGGACTCAGGTCAGAGGCCTGCGCGTCCGTTCTGCGCCGGGGCCGCCGGAGGCTGCGCGGGCAAGGAGGGGCGGCGAGGAGCGGCTAGGCCGGGCCGCCGGTGAAGGCCGCCGCGTGCCGGGTCCGCGCAGGGAGCGCTCGCGGGCCGGCTCTCGCGCGCGGGGCGGGCGGCGGCAGGTGGGCAGGACGAGCCGCGAGCGAGCGAGCGAGGGCGGGCGGGCGCGCGAGGGGCCCGGCGGGGGGGCCGCTGGGAGGATGGCTCAGCTCTTTCTAAATATAAAACCGGCGTGAGTTGGGCGAGCGCGGCGCTGAGCCGCAGAGCCGCCGCGCGGGCCGGGCGTACCGGGCCTCGGCCGACGGACAGCGGCGGCTCCGCAGAGGCGCCGGACTGCGGGAGCGCCCGAGTCGCGAGCTCGCGGGGGACGGCGAGAACTACGCGTGCAGCGAGGAGGACGCAGGCGGCGACGGCGGGCGGGCCTCGTGGGCGCAGCTCAGCCCGCGCCGAACTACCAAAGGCGGCTGCCGGCCTCTGCTGCACCGAGAGCGGCGAGCCCCCAGTGCCGCCCGTCCGTGCCCTCCCCCTCCGGCCCCTCCCTCCCTCCCCGGCGCAACATGGCTGCGGCCGCCGCCTCCGCCTCCCAGGACGAGCTGAGTAAGTGCCACGGCGAGCCTGCGGCAGCGAGCCGGAGCCGGCGCAGCGCCGGGCCGGGGGCGGCGGCCGGGGCCGGGCGGGAGGGCCGGGGAGCAGGGCCTGGCTGGCGGGCGGGCGGCGGCCGCGGCGTGCCGGGGGCTAGGGCGCTCGGGCCTGGCGGGCGGGGCGCCGGCCGCCGCCGGCATTTGTAGGCCTCAGGTTTGCACCGTCACGTTGCGAAATTGAAACCGGAGCCCCGGGCGGAGCCACCTCTGTGTGCGATCCGCCCCGGCCCGGGGGTGGGGGGAGCCTAGCCCCCTGCCCGTAGGGGCTGGGCTGGCTGGGCGGCTGGAGCCCCATGGGGGCGGGCTGTGTCTGCCTTCCCGTCAGACCCCTCCGTGGACCCCGGGCCCAACTGTTGGGCGAGTTCTAGAAGTGGAGCTTTCGGGGAGGAGGAGAAGGTGCCGTGTTGTGACACCAGAAATCAGCGGAAAGGTCAGGAACAGGCGGTGACCCTCAGGTGGAGCAGGAAGGACGGGCGGGCAGGGAGCGTCGCGGCGCTAGCCGCAGGGGAAACCTCGGGGTGACGGCGCTTTCAGAAAGGAGAGCCAGTGCACACTTGACCTTAAACGTTGCAGTTTTCCGGGGGACGGCGATCCACGCTCGGGGAGAGCGTTGGTCACCCTGAATCGCAGGCCACCTCGCCCGCCGCCCGGGTTCGCCTCGGTGCTTTGTGGGAAGTGTAGTCCCCGGGCGCCGCAGGCCCACGCTGGGGTCATAAAAATTGAATTTTCCTAAGACATGCAAGACAATTTCTGATTGCCTTTGGGGTGGTTAGGTGGAAAGCTTTAGGCTGAGGTGTTTCCTCAACGCTGCCCTTCAGTTTATGAAGAACAAGAAAGGTGTTATTTAGGGGTGAGGTGGGTTTTAAATGGAATGAAGCCTGGGTGAGGTGTCTCAAGCCTTGTGAAGTTTCTGTTCTTACAGCCCCCTCTGAATTTTCATATGGAAGTAGCTATACGCACAATAATTTCTGTTTCTTTGGTGCTGGCAGTTTAAAGATACTTTTATATACATGATCTCACTTTTGTCCTCCTAACAGCCTAGTAATGCAGGTAGGTAGTAATTATCCGTGTTTTAAAGAGGAGGCAGGCTTAGAGAGATAAGTTCCTTGCTGCTTTGACACAAAACTGGTGTAGCAGCAGTGGTGTTTGCTCATTTTGAGGCTGAAATAAAGAATTGGTGTCACCCTGGGCAGGATGGAGAGTCTTGAGTAGACAAGGTCTCATGCGGTGGTTAGAGATAGACAGGGCCTGATAGCCACAGAGTTGATTGCTTGTGTGTCAGTTCCAAGCTGGAGCACCACCAGGCCTTTTGGGGAGATCAGCTCCCTGATCTTTTTTCTTCCATTTTTTGTTATGTGGTAAAATACACATAACATAAAATTTACCATCATAACCATTTCTAACTGTACAGGCCAGTGGTCTTAAGGACATTCATATTGTTGTGCAACCATCACCACCGTTTATCTTCAGAACTCTTTTCATTTTGCAAAACAGAAACTCTATGCCCACTAAACCCTTCCTTTCCCCCCTCCTCCCAGCCCCTGGCAGCTACTGTTCTACTTTCTGTCTCTATGATTTTTTTTAAAAATAAATTTATTTATTAATTTTTGGCTGCGTTGGGCCTTTGTTGCTGTGTGTGGGCTTTCTCTAGTTGCGGCGAGCGGGGCTACTGTTTGTTGCAGTGTGTGGGCTTCTCATTGCGGTGGCTTCTATTGTAGTGGAGCACTGGCTCTAGACGCACGGGCTTCAGTAGTTGTGGCCCACGGGCTCTACAGCGCAGGCTCAGTGGTTGTGGCACACGGGCTCAGTAGTTGTGGCACATAGGCTCAGTAGCTCCACAGCATGTGGGATTTTCCTGGACAGGGATCGAACCCATGTCCCCTGCATTGGCAGGCGGATTCTTAACCACTGTGCCACCAGGGAACTCTCTGTCTCTATGATTTTGATATCTCTAGGTATCTCATGTAAGTGGACTCATACAGGATTTGTCTTTTTGTGGCTGGCTTATTTCACTTGGCATAATGTCCTCAGGGTTCATCGGTGTTGTACCATGTGACAGGATTTTCTTTTTTAAGGCTGAGTAGTATTCTGTTGTATGCATATGTCATATTTTCTCATCCATCTGTCGAGGGACACTTGGGTTGCTTGTATGTTTTTAGCTATTGTGAATAATGCTGCTATGAATATGGATGTACATGTCTCTCTTTGAGACTGTGCTTCCAGTTCTTTTGGATATATACCCAGAAGTGGGATTGTTGGATTATATGGTAATTCTATTTTTAATTTTTTGAGGAACTGCCATACTGTTTTCCACTGTGACTATACCATTTTATGTTCCCACCAGTGGTAAACAAGGGCTCCAGTTTTTCTAGGACCTCGCCAACACTTGTTATTTTCTATTTTTTTTTTTTGCGGTACGT